>NW_025744395.1:0-11351 GCF_021184085.1 Oncorhynchus gorbuscha | reverse complement strand
CCTAGTTAAAGGAGGCTGAAGAAATTCGGCTTGTCACCAAAAGCACTCACAAACTTCTACAGATGCACAATCGGAGCATCCTGGCGGGCTGTATCACCGCCTGGTACGGCAACTGCTCCGCCCTCAACCGTAAGCTCTCCAGAGGGTAGTGAGGACTGCACAACGCATCACCGGGGCAAACTACCTGCCCTCCAGGACACCTACACCACCCGTTGTTACAGGAAGGCCATACAGATCATCAAGGACATCAACCACCCGAACCACTGCCTGTTCACCCCGCTATCATCCAGAAGGTGAGGTCAGTACAGGTGCATCAAAGCTGGGACCGAGAGACTGAAAAACAGCTTCTATCTCAAGGCCATCAGACTGTTAAACAGCCACCACTAACATTGAGTGGCTGCTGCCAACACACTGTCATTGACACTGACCCAACTCCAGCCATTTTAATAATGGGAATTGATGGGAAATTATGTAAATATATCACTAGCCACTTTAAACAATGCTACCTTATATAATGTTACTTACCCTATATTATTCATCTCATATGCATATGTATATACTGTACTCTACATCATCGACTGCATCCTTATGTAACACATGTATCACTAGCCACTTTAACTATGCCACTTTGTTTACTTTGTCTACACACTCATCTCATATGTATATACTGTACTCGATACCATCTACTGTATGCTGCTCTGTACCATCACTCATTCATATATCCTTATGGTCCTTCTGTAGCTCAGTTGGTAGAGCATGGCGCTTGTAACGCCAGGGTAGTGGGTTCGATCCCCGGGACCAACCATACGTAGAATGTATGCACACATGACTGTAAGTCGCTTTGGATAAAAGCGTCTGCTAAATGGCATATATTATTATATATATTACATGTTCCTTATCCCCTTACACTGTGTATAAGACAGTAGTTTTGGAATTGTTAGTTAGATTACTTGTTGGTTATCACTGCATTGTCGGAACTAGAAGCACAAGCATTTCGCTACACTCGCATTTAACATCTGCTAACCATGTGTATGTGACAAATCAAATTTGATTTGATTTGATTTAAAGGTTAAATGAATAAATAAATAAATACATCTCAATTGGGTCGAGGTCGGGTGATTGTGGAGGCCCGTTCAACTGATGCAGCACTCCATCACTCTCCTTCTTGGTCAAATAGCCCTTACACAACCTGGATTTGAAAAACAAATGATAGTCCCACTAAACTCAAACCAGATGGGATGGCGTATCGCTGCAGAATGCTGTGGTAGCGATGCTGGTTAAGTGGGATTCTAAATGAATTCTAAATAAATCACAGACATTGTCACCAGCAAAGAACCAACACACCATCACACCTCCTCCTCCATGCTTCACGGTGGGAACCACACATGCGGAGATTATCCGGCTACCTACTCTGTGTCTCACAATGACACAGCGGTTGGAACCAAAATCCTTGGAATCCTTTCCTGTGGCGGTCCTCATAAGAGACAGTTTTATAATAGCTCTAGATGGTTTTTGCGATTGCACTTGAAAAACCTTTCAAAGTTATTGAGATTTTCTGTATAGACTGACCTTCATGTCTTAAAGCAATGATGGACTGTCATTTCTTTTTGCTTATTTACACAATATGGATTTGGAATCTTACCAATATTTGGTATATGGATTTGGTATCTTACCAAATAGGGCTATATTCTGTTAACACCCCTACCTTGTCACAACACAACTGATTGGCTCAAACACATTAAGAAGGAAATAAATTCCAAAAATAAACTGTTAACAAGGCACACCTGTTAATTGAAATGCATTACAGGTGACTACCTCATGAAGCTGGTTGAGAGAATGTGAAGAGTGTGCAAAGCCGTCATCAAGGCAATTCCATTTGTGTTATTTCCTGGTTTTGATATCTTCACTCTTCAAATACAATGTAGAAAATAGTATAAATACACTACTGCGCCAGACACGTCACATGCACCCTGCGGTTGACCGCCGAAACATGTTAACTGGTTGTCTTGAAACTCCAGGCTAACCGGCAGGGGATCTCGTGCAGCAGTGATGCGTCTGTACAGGCCCACCTCTGTGTTCTGACACGTCCTGGCAGCCATCAACCACTGTCCCGCTGCCTAGTGGGTTAGTCTGGTATGACAAAGACTAGGGGAGCACACACTGAGAGAAAATTGCGGTAGGCAGACCCGACAGACTGGGGTTCTGGCAGCCTCCTGCAGTTGTGGAATATACTCCTCATTTTGGGTTTCCCCCCTTGCCACTGGAATTTCACCTTCCCACAGTGAAGTAGTGCGTTTGGGGATTGCGCACCTTCAGCAGCACTTTAAATAGCTTCCTTTGCGCAGGTTTCCACTTCTGACCTTGGCGAAGCCATCAACCGGAAACAAGTCTGGCGGTGTTGACCTCACATGGTCTCTCCTATCATTGCTATGCAGACGACACACAATTAATCTTCTCCTTTCCCCCTTCTGATGACCAGGTGGCGAATCGCATCTCTGCATGTCTGGCAGACATATCAGTGTGGATGACGGATCACCACCTCAAGCTGAACCTCGGCAAGACGGAGCTGCTCTTCCTCCCGGGGAAGGACTGCCCGTTCCATGATCTCGCCATCACGGTTGACAACTCCATTGTGTCCTCCTCCCAGAGCGCTAAGAACCTTGGCGTGATCCTGGACAACACCCTGTCGTTCTCAACTAACATCAAGGCGGTGGCCCGTTCCTGTAGGTTCATGCTCTACAACATCCGCAGAGTACGACCCTGTCTCACACAGGAAGCGGCGCAGGTCCTAATCCAGGCACTTGTCATCTCCCGTCTGGATTACTGCAACTCGCTGTTGGCTGGGCTCCCTGCCTGTGCCATTAAACCCCTACAACTCATCCAGAACGCCGCAGAACGTCTGGTGTTCAACCTTCCCAAGTTCTCTCACGTCACCCCGCACCTCCGCTCTCTCCACTGGCTTCCAGTTGAAGCTCGCATCCGCTACAAGACCATGGTGCTTGCCTACGGAGCTGTGAGGGGAACTGCACCTCAGTACCTCCAGGCTCTGATCAGGCCCTACACCCAAACAAGGGCACTGTGTTCATCCACCTCTGGCCTGCTCGCCTCCCTACCACTGAGGAAGTACAGTTCCCGCTCAGCCCAGTCAAAACTGTTCGCTGCTCTGGCCCCCCAATGGTGGAACAAACTCCCTCACGACGCCAGGACAGCGGAGTCAATCACCACCTTCCGGAGACACCTGAAACCCCACCTCTTTAAGGAATACCTAGGATAGGATAAGTAATCCTTCTCACACCCCCCCTTTAAGATTTAGATGCACTATTGTAAAGTGACTGTTCCACTGGATGTCATAAGGTGAATGCACCAATTTGTAAGTCGCTCTGGATAAGAGCGTCTGCTAAATGACTTAAATGTAAATGTAATGTAATGTTGGGGTGTCTAGTGACGGGGGCAGGAGTGAATGCACCGGGAGACCTTAATCCGACCACTGCACACCAGTGGCACAGAGCTATTATGGTCTTCAGCAGTTTGGACTTGAGAGGCAGCTGCCCTCGGCAGACCCCTGTGTGACTGAGCAATCCTATTTAGGAGCCACACTCCTCGCATCAGCTGGGGAGAGGCCTTGAAAATGTGGCCTAAAATTGCTCACATCCTGGAAAGGCTACTGCACCTATCGGAAGTTCAACTCAGCGGTTGAAAAATGATAAAGAAAATAATTCCCCTGAAAATGGAACTTCAGAACTCTTTTAGATGATAATAGAGAGACCCCGTCAGAGAACAGCTTGATTGCTGCAGAACTAAGGTGCTACAACATTGACATAGCTGCCCTGAGTGAGACCAGGTTCCTGGATGAAGGTTCCCTGGAAAAGGAGGGAGAAGGTTACCTTCCAGCATGGTGTGGGAAATATATGTTGGCATAAGTGAAAGTCTCATTTTTCTCCGTATCCCCCGAGCCAAGACACGTTACGCTACTCTTCTCAGTGCATACACACCAACGTTACCATCTGAAAATGAGGCAATGGACTGCTTCTACCAGTTACTAGATAAGGCCCTTCACCGCAACCCCAGGAATGACAAGATCTTTCTGCTGGGTGACTTCAACGCAAGGGTGGGACAGAACAACAGGATATGGAGCGGAGTGTGTGTTGGCCAGTTCAATGAGAACGGCATGAGCATTATCTCATTGTCACTAACACCTTGTTCCAGCAGACTATTTCATAGTGAGACGTTTTGACACTAATTGGGTCCTGCTGACACATGCCATGAGGGGTACAGAATGCTGGACAGAACACTGTATGATAAATGGCTAAACTCCAGATGAGAATATGCCCCCCCCAATGCCTGTAGAAGTCAAGTAAGAGGCGTCTGCACCATATTTGGCTTGAGAAAGCTGCAGTAAGGGACCAGTTCCGTCGCTCTCTCGCTGAAAGGCTGAGGGAGACTGAGCCTTTTCTGAGTGCAGAGGACCCCGTGGACCAGAAGTGGGCATCTATTAGCTCAGTGCTCTATCAGGCAGGGGCCCACTCCATTGGCTATAGAGGTAGGAAACATCAGGACTGGTTCAATGAGAACTCTGACACCATCACAGCCTTACTGGACAATATGCACAAAGAGCACAGGGCTACTCTCAACAGCCCCACATCTGTTACCCTTCACAAGCAATGGTGTGCATTGAGCAAGGAAGTGCAATCAACCTTGCGTGCTCTGCAAAACTAATGGTGGACAAATAAAGCACAGGAAATCCACATTTATGCAGACAAAAATGACATGCACAATTTCTACAACTCAACTAAAGCTCTTTCTACAACTCAACTAAAGTTCTCAACTAAAGCGCCTGCTTTTGAAGGACCAAAACCAGATCCTGATGAGGTGGACTGACCACTTTGAAGCACTACTCAATCAGCATTCTCCTACAGATTACTTCATCCTGGCAGAACTACCTGTCAGTCCACCCATTCAAGACCTCAACCTTTCGCCAACCTTACAAGAGGTGGTATCAGCTATTCGTTCCATCAAGAACAACAAGACTCCTGCTGCTGACAGCTTCCCGGCAGAACTACTTAAGAAGGGAGGTTACTTCTGCACCAGAACACTCCACCAGTACATCACTGAGGTTTGGATCGGGAGATCATCCTCCAACAGTGGTGGGATGCAAATATTGTCACCATCTATAAGAATAAGGGTGACAAGTCCATCTGCGGCAACAGCCAAGGATATCCCTTCTGGCTGTTGCCGGCAAGGTCCTGGCCAAGGTGATGCTACACAGGCTGGTCAAAAACATCACAGAGGAAATGCTGCCAGAGTCACAATGCGACTTCAGAAAGAACAGGAATACGGTCGACATGATATTGACGGCACGGTACGGCAACTCCAGGAGAAGGGCCGTGAACAACATCAGGACCTTTTCGTGGCCTTTGTCATCCTCTCCAAGGCCTTCGACACTGAACAGGGAACTACTATGGGGCTTTCTATAAAAATGTGGCTGTCCAGACAAATTTGTCAACATTCTTTGCCAGTTCCATGATGGGATGATGGCTTGGATGGCTAGGAGGGCAGGTGTCAGTGCCCTTTGAAGTAAGCATCGGTGTGAGGCAGGGGTGTGTGCTGGCACCGGTATTCTTTAACATCTTCATCCTATGTGTCACCCAGCTTGAGGACAGCTGTGGTGTTGCGGTGGAGTTCAGGCTGAATGGAAACCAATTCAACATCATGAGGCTCCAAGCAACCACCAAGGTTTTGACAGAGCCGGTTCTTGATCTGCAATATGTTGACGACTGTGCTCTTATGGCCCACACTCCGGAAGTTCGTCAGTCCGTCCTTGTAGCAGTTGTGAGTGTCTGAGACTGTCTATCAACACCACCAAGACAGAGGTGGTCTGCCAATGGAGATCCAGCCCTCCACCCACCACAAATCACTGGCAATAGTTCCCTCCTTCACATAATTATCTCGGAGGTCTGCAGCATCGACCTCGAAATTCAAAATAGGATCAAGCAAGCATCAGCTGCCTTCGGGAAACTCAGAGGGCAGGGTCTTCCAAAACAGGTATCTCCACACTAAAGGCGCCATCTATCAATCCGTCTGCATCACCACACTTCTTTACAGCTGTGAAGCCTGGGACACTTATAGTCGCCACAACAAGCAGCTTGGGCGATTCCACATAAGATGCCTGCAGTGCATCCTGGGAATCACCTGGTGCAACCGTGGGCCCCATAAAGAAATACTTGCTAAGACCAACTGCAAGAGTATCCATACTCATGGTCACCAAACACCAACTGCACTGGCTTGAGCATATGTGTCATGTTTTGTCATATATTGTCTTGTCCTTGTGCTTTCCCCTTCTGTTCGTTTCCCCCTGCTGGTCTTATTAGGTTCGTTCCCTTTTTCTATCCCTCTCTCTCCCCCTCCCTCTCTCTCTTCTCTCTATCGTTCCGTTCCTGCTCCCAGCTGTTCCTCATTTTCCTAACTCACTCATTTACTCTTTTCACACCTGTCCCCTATTTTGCCCTCTGATTAGAGTCCCTATTTCTCCCCTTGTTTTCCGCTTCTGTCCTTGTCGGATCCTTGTATGATGTTCGCAGTTCTGTGTCCTTGTCTCGCCCTGTCGTGTTTTGTCTCCTTCAGATGCTGCGTGTGAGCAGGTGTCTTAGTCTGCTACGGTCGGTGCCTTCCCGAAGCAACCTGCAGTCAATGGTCGAGTCTCCAGTCTGTCCTCGTTACTACGAGTGGATTTAAGTTTTTTTCCTGTTTTGTTTTCTTCTTGATTTTCCAGGATTATTACTTTTGTCATATACTGGAATAAAGACTCTGTTTTCGTTAAGTCGCTTATGGGTCCTCATTCATCAGCATAACAATATGCATATGTAATGTCAAATAAATGGAAAAACACAACGGAAAGACAGAAAGCAAGAAACAATAGACTGCCATTTAAATTTGAGTAGTGGCGACTTCCGCCGAAGTCGGTCCCTCACCTTGTCCGGGCGGTGTTCAGCGGTCGAAGTCACCAATCTTCTAGCCATCACTGATTCATTTTTAATTTTCCATTGGTTTTGTCTTGTCTTCCTTCACACCTGGTTCCAATCCCATCAATTACATGTTGTGTATTTAACCCTCTGTTTCCCATCATGTTCTTGTCTGAGATTGTTTGTTTATATGTTCGTGTATATGTATCGGTGCGCGACAGGTTCTTGTACCCAGTTTTATTTATGTTGTATTTTTGTTTTGGAGTTTTTGTTAAGTTTATTAAACAACTCCATTTATACCAAGTCCGATACTCCCGCGCCTGACTTCCCTGCCACCTACACACCCGTTGTTACATGGATAATTGAAATTAGACAAATTGCCTTGGGATAAGCATTGTTAAAGCCCTTAGGCAATAATTAATGTCATTACAGGAAATTACCAAAACTGGAAAGAATCCTGAAATATCCTACTCAAGTAGAAGTACTGTCACTTTAATGACATTTTACACGTAGCAGTAAAATTACTGGGGTATTTAACGTCTCAGGTAAAAGTAAAAAGTAATAATTTTAAAAAGTAAGATAATTTAAAAAGTACTCAGATAAAATGTAATTACACAATTTCCATGCATAGTAGGACCTAAGTTCATTTATTTCATGAGTTTCAAAAAGGCACATATCTATATAAAAAAAGTTACGATTTATCAGAAATATACTATTAACGTTTGAAAATAAATTTAACATTCAAAGCAATTAAAATCAGGAGTGGGAAGAGTACTGAAATATCATTCTCAAGTAGAAGTACTGTTACTTTAAAGATGGAATCCTCAGTCGGGGAAAGAGCAACACAAAATATACTGGTAACTCAGATATCTCATAGGTGTCTTTCCACTTTCCAATGGAGAGCAAATTAAGCATAGTGGGTACAACAAGCAAGGAGGTGAGCAGAGCCAAGCACGAGTTAGAGAGATCTTAGAGAACAGAAGAGAAAACTGGGAAATAACACAAAAAATTGAAGAACATAATCAAAACCAGGATCGAAAGTGATCTATAATGTTCCGAAACAGAACCATTATTTTGAAAGCATGCGAACCGGTAAATGACGTTGTTTTATGTGAGGGAGAAGTCCGTCACTGGCCGCAGGCAGCATTTGGAACACACACACACACACACATCTCACCCTCCCTGCCCTGTTTTCAGCTACGTTAGCAATGTGGATTGACACAAGTTCATTTAGCAATCTTCATTCATACATTACACATGATATTCTTACCTCCTGTCAGCAACAGTTTGGTATGGTATTAGGAATACACAGACAAGCTTTGATGTTTAATTTAAGTGACATTTATTGTACTTATCAATGTTATGAATGAGCGCACTTTGTTTGTTTCTGTTCTTCTCTCTCTGTCTCTGTAGTTCCATGTATGCTGGAATTAGGACCTGAGCTGCAACAATCTGGCAGGCTTTGTAGTGCCTGTACCAATTACAATCTGACAGGCTTTGTAGTGCCTGTACCGATTGGCGCGTTCATGTGAATGGGCGTATTGGAAGACACCGTGTCAGTAGTGATGGGATTCTGTAAATTGGTTATATTGTGTTATATTGCATTATGATAAACCGATTGCAAAGGTTCAATGAATATAATTCATGATATGTTTAGCTGAGTGGAAAATGGCTTTGATGTTGGTAATTGCCAAATTAATTAAAGAGTTTTGTATGTTCTGATGGGAGGGGCTTCCCCTACACAAAAAGAGCCTCACTCTCGGTTCGGGGGGGGGGGGATAGGGGGGGCGTTTTGATTGAGCTGTTGATGAGGCAGCACTGTTTTGCTGTCCCATAATGTCTACTTTTGGTGGCAGTATTGTTTTTCTTCCAGAAGAACTGTAAATAAACACCCTTACACAGAAGTACTTTTGCGGCTCCGCCATAGTTTTATTTGATAGAGGTTTTATTTTTCAGTTTAGCCTTCTGGCCTACTCTAGGCGACCAGCCCCTTCCCTTTTGAAGCATAGTTTACTAGCCTACTACTGACGCTACAAGTGTGATTCAGAAATGAGGGAGAATTAAAGAACAATGGATTAACTTTTTCAACACTAGTTAAGGATACTATAGTTACTATAGTATCTTTGTTGCTATTGTATCCTTAACTAGAATTGAAAAAGTTAATCCGTTGTTCTTTAATAAAAAATCCACCCCCCTAATTTCTGAATCACGCTTGTAACGTTTCACATTGGATTTATGAACTTTTATTTGAATTCTGGTGCCGCTCTGCATTCAAAACGTTTAACCTACTCTCTGAAGTTCAAAGACACTCACATTTCCTTCATAGAAGCTAGTCCTCCGTATGTATAATTCTGTGGACCTAATTCAGATAATGCATGTCATAACAAGAAGTTGCTCAGTGCTTCACAGCAAGCCTCCTCCTCCACCCTCTCTCGCTCTCCCCACCTGCACAATTTCAGTTGTATCTCACACCCTATACTTGCATGTAAACAACTATAACTTTTGCCCACTCTCATAACAAGCTGCTCTATCCACAGTGGTTAGTGAAGTAATTTAATGTCAAGCTAAATTAAGGAAAAAAATGGTGCAGAACTTTATTTTTCTGGTTGGAACAGTGGAACAGAAAAAAATAGTTATGTTCAAGAAAGAAACGATTCAAAACTTATTTCTATTCCAACCCCTGATTTGCATATTTCCAATATGGACCGCATACTCTGAAGTGTGCGTGTGCCAGCGGCGGCTTGCTAATAAAGGCGTTAGAAGCGGCGCCCCACTTGTGATTGGTCAAAAAAAGTTAAAATATATATTACACCAGTCATGGATTAGGTTTTAAATGCTCATAAAAGTGCTGTAAATGTATACATTTTCCAGTTTAAAAAATATATTGTTCAGAGCTGTTCAATTAATCACTACACTGCCCCTCATTGAGAGCCAGCTTTGCCTCCGTGGGCACATAGGTCATGTGAATATTGCTTCAACTGTTTTGCCAGCTATGTTCTTCGTTCAGTCAGAACGTCTGGGTCTCCTCTAGTCTCCTCCTCCGAATGAGTCTCATGCACCAGACGGCTGATGTGCTCCATCAGGTACAGATGTTGCTAAACCAAAAAGCTAATTATAATTAACTTGTAAATAAATAATCATAACAGTCATGGGAGCCTGGGACCTGATAAACCGGACAACTTCATCCAATAAGAGTCGAAGGATGGAGAGATACACTATCTGCTTCTACACCTACATTCTACACCTGCATTGCTTGCTGTTTGGGGTTTTAGGCTGGGTTTCTGTACAGCACTTTGAGATATCAGCTGATGTACGAAGGGCTATATAAATAAATTTGATTTGATTTGATCTAGAACCTTCTCATCCTGGATCTGGAAGGACAAAAAGCCTGTCCAATTTTATTGTTTCTCCCTGATGTTTATAAGGTTCAACTGTCGGTCACAGGGTGACATGTTGTGTGGACTAAAACAGCATAAAACAGGGTTATCACAAAGAATGATCAAATGTTTTAGCCAGCTACAGAAACATTGAGAGATTGTTAGGTTTATTGTTTTGTAAAATTATCCAGCTAGCTATCCACATTTGATAAGCAGCTAGCTAGCTATATGAAGCAGGTAGCTTGGTAGCTAGTTCGTCTTTCTAAACTAATATCTGACCAACTCAGATGTATGAAGTTATTTCAGAATGAAAATTAACTGGCTAGTGCATCATGCTTTGCCACATTACGTTAGCTAGCTTTCCTGGTACACTCCTGGTACACTCGTTCTTTCGTGAACTGGCTACTCATTTTAAATAGTATAATGCAGTAGTGGTCATTTGTTTTTTGACATTCAAAAGTGAATGCTGTTGTTCAAATGCAAATAGTACATTACAGTGGAAGTTGGAAGTTTACATACACCTTAGCCAAATGTCATGTTTTGTCTTATATTGTCTTGTCATTTTGCTTTCCCTTCTGTTCGTTTTCCCCCTGCTGGTCTTATTAGGTTCGTTCCCTTTTTTCTCTCTCCCTCCCTCTCTCTCTTCTCTCTATCGTTCCGTTCCTGCTCCCAGCTGTTCCTATTCCCCTACTCAATCATCTAGTCTTTTCACACCTGTTCCGTATCTTGCCCTCTGATTAGAGTCCCTATTTCTCCCCTTGTTTTCCGTTTCTGTCCTGTCGGATCCTTGTATATTGTTCGCCGTGCTGTGTCTTTGTCTCGCCCTGTCGTGTCTTGTTTCCCTCAGATGCTGCGTGTGAGCAGGTGTCTGAGTCTGCTACGGTCGGTGCCTTCCCGAGGCAACCTACAGTTAATGGTCGAGTCTCCAGTCTGTCCTCGTCACTACGAGTGGAATTAGTTTTTATGTTTTGTTTTCTGCTCTGATTGTCCAGGAGTATTGCCTATTTCCTTTACT
>NW_025744394.1:0-11354 GCF_021184085.1 Oncorhynchus gorbuscha | reverse complement strand
CAATGATTGAGCTTGTCTGGAGCAAATAGAACCAATGATTGAGCTTGTCTAGGAGCAAATAGAACCAATGATTGAGCTTGTCTGGAGCAAATAGAACCAATGATTGAGCTTGTCTGGAGCAAATAGAACCAATGATTGAGCTTGTCTGATTACATAGAACCAATGATTGAGCTTGTCTGGAGCAAATAGAACCAATGATTGAGGCTTGTCTGGGCAAATACAAGACCAATGATTGAGCTTGTCTGGAACCAAATAGATTGAGCTTGTCTGGAGCAAATAGAACCAATGATTGAGCTTGTCTGGAGCAAAATAGAACCAATGATGAGCTTGTCTGGACATAGAACCAATGATTGAGCTTGTCTGGAGCAAAATAGAACCAATGATTGAGCTTGTCTGGAGCAAATAGAACCAATGATTGAGCTTGTCTGGAGCAAATAGAACCAATGATTGAGCTTGTCTGGAGCAAATAGAACCAATGATTGAGCTTGTCTGGAGCAAATAGAACCAATGATTGAGCTTGTCTGGAGCAAATAGAACCAATGATTAGCTTGTCTGGAGCAAATAGAACCAATGATTGAGCTTGTCTGGAGCAAATAGAACCAATGATTGAGCTTGTCTGGAGCAAATAGAACCAATGATTGAGCTTGTCTGGAGCAAATAGAACCAATGATTGAGCTTGTCTGGAGCAAATAGAACCAATGATTGAGCTTGTCTGGAGCAAATGAGAACCAATGATTGAGCTTGTCTGGAGCAAATAGAACCAATGATTGAGCTTGTCTGGAGTAAATAGAACCAATGATTGAGCTTGTCTGGAGCAAATAGAACCAATGATTGAGCAAATTGATTGAGGCTTGGGAGCAAATAGAACCAATGATTGAGCTTGTCTGGCCCAATAGGAACAATGATTGAGCTTGTCTGGAGCAAATAGAACCAATGATTGAGCTTGTCTGGAGCAAATAGAACCAATGATTGAGCTTGTCTGGAGCAAATAGAACCAATGATTGAGCTTGTCTGGAGCAAATAGAACCAATGATTGAGCTTGTCTGGAGCAAATAGAACCAATGATTGAGCTTGTCTGGAGCAAATAGAACCAATGGGAAAAGCCCCAAAAGTACAAAGCCCACCCATTTGGCACTGCAGGCAGGCTCTAGCACAGGGGTGGGCAACTCCAATCCTCTGATTGGGTGTCACAGTTTTTCCCCAGCCCCAGTTAACACACCTGGCTCCAATTTAGCCTATACTATTAAATTCCAGGTCTAGCTCATTATGTATTATCTGGGTCTATATAAACTACAAGTCCCATGGTGCTGTGCTCTGTCAGGTTGGCTGGAGCAGGAATAACCTGTTGAAGAAACTACAGGAGAACCCCAGTGGGGTGACCCTGGTCCTCAAGAAGGTCCCCGTGTCCCTGAATCACAAAGACACACCCCCAACAGCCCCCTGCCCAAAGGTTGGATATTATACAGTGTGAAACACACACACACACACACACACACACACACACACACACACACACACACACACACACACACACACACACACACACACACACACACACACACACACACACACACACACACACACACACACACACACACACACACACACACACACACACACACACCACATTCTTATTTTCTTCAGGCCCATATTCACCACTACCTACGTTCATCATTCCACCACACCACCACAGACTGGACCCAGGATACATAGGATCAATACTCACTAGTTCATCATAAGTGACTTTTTCCTGACCACTGGTACTGACATAACATACTGCAATACTTTCTGGAAGGAGTAGGAAAAGGGAGTGTTTGTGTAATGTCTATAAGAGGAGGCTGGTGGGATGAGCTATAGGAGGATGGGTGCTCATTGTAACATGTAACAAATGGAACGGAGACCTTGGACAACCCCCTGTTGTTATCTGCAAACATCAAAGCAGTGACTCCCTCCTGCAGGTTCATGCTCTACAATATCCGTAGGTACAACCCTACCTCACGCAGAAAGGGGTCCTGATCCAGGCACTTGTCATCTCCCGTCTGGACTACTGCACGCTGTTGACTGGGCCATGAAACACCTGCAATTTATCCAGAATGCTACAGTCCGCCTGGTGTGCAACCTTCCCAAGTTCTCCCATACCATCCTGCTCCTCCACGCTGAATTCAGTCGAAGTTCGCATCCACTACAAGACCATGGTACTTGCCTATGGAACAGCAAGAGGAACTGCCCCTCTAACTTCAGGCTATGTTCAAACCCTACACCACAGCTCAAGTACTCCGTTCTGCCACCTCTGGTCTCTTGCCCCCCCACCCCTACGGGAGGGTAGCTCCCGCTCTGCTCAGTCAAAGCTCTTCTCTGTCCTGGAACCCCAATGGTGGAACCAGCTTCCCCCTGAAACTAGGACACCAGAGTCCTGCCCATATTTCTGAAAATGTCTGAAACCCTACCTCTTAAAAAGTATCTTAAATATTCCCACAGCCTCTCCCCCTCACGCACACACACACACTGACAGAATACAGACACAGAGAACCATGTGAATCAGTCATGACGCTTGCTGTCTTGCGTGTCCAGAAGCAGGTGCCTTGGTTTTGTTGTTTGTGTCTGTTGGAGCGTGAATCTTTGTTTGTTTGTTTACGTGTGTGTGTGTGTGTGTGTGTGTGTGTGTGTGTGTGTGTGTGTGTGTGTGTGTGTGTGTGTGTGTGTGTGTGTGTGTGTGTGTGTGTGTGTGTGTGTGTGTGTGTGTCGCGGGTGAATGGAGGCTGACGTGGAACTTTTTTGCCCTGAAGGCTCAGAACACACACACACACACACACACACACACACACACACACACACACACACACACACACACACACACACACACACACACACACACACACACACACACACTTTACAAACACACACACACTCTCTCACACTCATAAACTCTCACAAACACACACACACACTCTCACAAACATACTCACAAACACACTCACTCTCCCCAAACATGCACACACACACACACTCATACTCAAAACACACTCACAAACACACACACACTCACAAACACACACAAAACACACACACTCACAAACATACTCACACATACACACGCACTCTCACAATCAAACACGCACGCACACACTCTCATAAACACACACGCACTCTCACAAACACACGCACACACGCACACTCTCACAAACATACTCACAAACACAAATACACACACTCACAAACATACACACACACACACTCTCTCACACACACACATACGCACTCTCTCACACACACACACTCACACATGCACTCTCACACACACGCACTCACACACACGCAATCTCACACACACAAACAAACACACACACTCACACAAATGCACACACTCTCACAAATCCACACACACAACACACTCTCACAAACGCACACACAACACACTCTCACAAACGCACACTCATCTCTCTCTCACACACACACACACACACACACACACACACACACACACACACACACACACACACACACACACACACACACACACACACACACACACACACACACACACACACACACACACTCACAAACAAACACGCACGCACACACTCTCATAAACACACACGCACTCTCACAAACACACACACACTATCACAAACACACACGCACACTCTCACAAACATACTCAAACACAAATACACACACTCACAAACATACACACACACACTCTCTCACACACACACACACACATACGCACTCTCTCACACACACACTCACACACACGCACTCTCACACACACGCACTCACACACGCAATCTCACACACACACAAACAAACACACACACACTCACACAAATGCACACACTCTCACAAATCCACACACACAACACACTCTCACAAACAGCACACACAACACACTCTCACAAACGCACACTCATCTCTCTCTCTCTCACACACACACACACACACACACACACACACACACACACACACACACACACACACACACACACACACACACACACACACACACACACACACACACACACACACACACACACACACACACACTGCATTAAAAGGAACTATGCACAGTTTCCAACTTCACACCTTCTCTCTTCATCTGAAGTGACCAGAGTGGGCGGGGGGGGGGTTAACACACTATGCTGGCTGGTTTTCAGGAAGAAGAAGAAGAAGAGGAGGAAGAGGGCAATCAGAGATTCTCCGTATTGGAGAGAGTAGCAGCCTCGGTTAGGTCCCTTTCATTCAGGTGAGTACAAACTCTCTCTCTCACACACACACACACACACACACACACACACACACACACACACACACACACACACACACACACACACACACACACACACACACACACACACACACACACACACACACACACACACACACACACACACTTAAAAAAAATGTGTATTATTATTATTTTATTTCACCTTTATTTAACCAGGTAGGCTTGTTGAGAACACCTTTATTTAACCAGGTAGGCTTGTTGAGAACACCTTTATTTAACCAGGTAGGCTTGTTGAGAACACCTTTATTTAACCAGGTAGGCTTGTTGAGAACACCTTTATTTAACCAGGTAGGCTTGTTGAGAACACCTTTATTTAACCAGGTAGGCTTGTTGAGAACACCTTTATTTAACCAGGTAGGCTTGTTGAGAACACCTTTATTTAACCAGGTAGGCTAGTTGAGAACACCTTTATTTAACCAGGTAGGCTTGTTGAGAACACCTTTATTTAACCAGGTAGGCTAGTTGAGAACACCTTTATTTAACCAGGTAGGCTTGTTGAGAACACCTTTATTTAACCAGGTAGGCTAGTTGAGAACACCTTTATTTAACCAGGTAGGCTAGTTGAGAACACCTTTATTTAACCAGGTAGGCTAGTTGAGAACACCTTTATTTAACCAGGTAGGCTTGTTGAGAACACCTTTATTTAACCAGGTAGGCTTGTTGAGAACACCTTTATTTAACCAGGTAGGCTAGTTGAGAACACCTTTATTTAACCAGGTAGGCTAGTTGAGAACACCTTTATTTAACCAGGTAGGCTTGTTGAGAACACCTTTATTTAACCAGGTAGGCTTGTTGAGAACACCTTTATTTAACCAGGTAGGCTTGTTGAGAACACCTTTATTTAACCAGGTAGGCTTGTTGAGAACACCTTTATTTAACCAGGTAGGCTAGTTGAGAACACCTTTATTTAACCAGGTAGGCTTGTTGAGAACACCTTTATTTAACCAGGTAGGCTTGTTGAGAACACCTTTATTTAACCAGGTAGGCTTGTTGAGAACACCTTTATTTAACCAGGTAGGCTTGTTGAGAACACCTTTATTTAACCAGGTAGGCTTGTTGAGAACACCTTTATTTAACCAGGTAGGCTTGTTGAGAACACCTTTATTTAACCAGGTAGGCTTGTTGAGAACACCTTTATTTAACCAGGTAGGCTTGTTGAGAACACCTTTATTTAACCAGGTAGGCTTGTTGAGAACACCTTTATTTAACCAGGTAGGCTTGTTGAGAACAAGTTCTCATTTACAACTGAGACCTGGCCAAGCAAACCAGTGCGACACAAGCAACAACACAGAGTTACACATAAACAAACGTACAGTCAATAACACAATAGAAAAGTATTTTCAATGTGTGCAAATGAGGTAAGTTAAGGCAATAAACAGGCCATGGTGGCGAAGTAATTACAACTTAGCAATTAAACACTGAAGTGATAGATGTGCAGAAGATGCATGTGCAAGTAGAGATACTGGGGTGCAAAGGAGCAAAAAAAAAATAACAATATGGGGATGAGGTAGTTGGATGGGCTATTTACAGATGGGCAATTTACAGATGGGCAATTTACAGATGGGCTGTGTACAGATGGGTTATTTACAGATTGGAAATTTACAGATGGGTTATTTACAGATGGTCTATTTACAGCTGGCCTATTTACAGATGGGATATTTACAGATGGAATATTTACAGATGGGCTATTTACAGAGGGGCTATTTACAGATGGGCTGTGTACAGATGAGATATTTACAGATGGGCTATATACAGATGGGCTATTTACAGATGGGCTGTGTACAGATGGGCTATTTACAGATGGGCTATTTACAGATGGGCTATTTACAGATGGGCTATTTACAGATGGGCTGTGTACAGATGGGCTGTTTACAGATGGGCTGTGTACAGATGGGCTATTTACAGATGGGATATTTACAGATGGGATATTTACAGATGGGCTGTGTACAGATGCAATGTACTGTGAGCTGCTCTGACAGCTGATGCTTAAAGTTAGTGAGGGACATATGAGTCTACAGCTTCAGCGATTTTTGCAATTCATTCCAGTCATTGGCAGTAGAGAACTGGAAGGAAAGGAGGCCAAAGGAGGAATTGGCATTGGGGGTGACCAGTGAAATTTACCTGCTGGAGTTGGGTGCTGCTATGGTGACCAGTGAGCTGAGATAAGGCGGGGCTTTACCTAGCAAAGACTTATAGATGACCTGGAGCCAGTGGGTTTGGCGACGAGAGTGAAGCGAGGGCCAGCCAATGAGAGCGTACAGGTCGCAGTGGTGGGTAGTATATTGTACTTTGGTGACAAAACAGAAGGCACTGTGATAGAATACATCCAGTTTGCTGAGTAGAGTGTCGGAAGCTATTTTGTAAATGACATCGCTGAAGTCAAGGATCGGTAGGAGAGTCAGTTTCATGAGGGTATGTTTGGCAGCATGAGTGAAGGAGGCTTTGTTGCTAAATAGGAAGCCGATTCTAGATTTAACTTTGGATTGGAGATGCTTAATGTCATGCAGGTGAAAGAGGACCCAAACGCGACTTAACAGAAACAGAGTTTATTAATGTTCCAAAACGGAATAACTGAAATCCTCTAGATTTGTAGAGGGGAAAACAACTGGAGAAGCGGCCACAGACTGCAGGTCGCTTCGGGTAGGCGCAGGCCGTAGTCGACTGAGACACCTGCTCACACGCAGCGTCTGAAGAAGGCACAAAACACGACAGGACAGGGTGATACACAATCACGGCAAAAAACACGACAGGACAGGGCGAAACGCAATCACAGCATGGAATACAAAACAAGGAACCGACGGCACAGGAACGGATCACAAAGGAATAAATAGGGACTCTAATCAGGGGAAAGGATCGGGAACAGGTGTGGGAAGACTAAATGATGATTAGGGAATAGGAACAGCTGGGAGCAGGAACGGAACGACAGAGAGAAGAGAGAGCGAGAGAGCGAGAGAGGGAGGGGAGAGAGAGGGATAGGAGGGAAAGAACCAAACAAGACCAGCAGAGGGAAACGAATAGCATGGGGAGCACAGGGACAAGACATGACAATAAATGACAAACATGACAGTACCCCCACTCACCGAGCGCCTCCTGGCGCTCTCGAGGAGGAACACTGGCAGCAACGGAGGAAATCATAGATCAAACGGTCCAGCACGTCCCGAGAAAGAACCCAACTCCTCTCCTCAGGACCGTAACGAAAAACGATAAAAAGGGAAACTAGGGTACTACTCTAAAAAAAAAATGAGAACTAGGGACAGACTGAGACACAGCAAGGGCAGGGACAAGAACAGGAGAGATGCGATGGCAGGGAACAGACTGAGACCCAGCAAGACCAGGAGCAGAAGCAGAAAAAAATTACCAGACTTCTTCTGCGCGCAGTCTGAACACGCAGCCACGAAACGGCGCGTGTCACGCTCCTGAGTCGGCCACCAAAAGCGCTGGCGAATAGACGCAAGAGTGCCTCGAACACCGGGATGACCAGCTAACTTGGCAGAGTGAGCCCACTGAAGAACAGCCAGACGAGTGGAAACAGGAACGAAAAGGAGGTTACTAGGACAAGCGCGCGGCGACGCAGTGTGCGTGAGTGCTTGCTTAACCTGTCTTTCAATTCCCCAGACTGTCAACCCGACAACACGCCCATAAGGAAGAATCCCCTCGAGATCAGTAGAAGCCACAGAAGAACTAAACAGACGGGATAAGGCATCAGGCTTGGTGTTCTTGCTACCCGGACGGTAAGAAATCACAAACTCGAAACGAGCGAAAAACAACGCCCAACGAGCTTGACGGGCATTAAGTCGTTTGGCAGAACGGATGTACTCAAGGTTCTTATGGTCTGTCCAAACGACAAAAGGAACGGTCGCCCTCCAACCACTGTCGCCATTCGCCTAGGGCTAAGCGGATGGCGAGCAGTTCACGGTTACCCACATCATAGTTGCGCTCAGATGGCGACAGGCGATGAGAAAAATAAGCGCAAGGATGAACCTTATCGTCAGACTGGAAGCGCTGGGATAGAATGGCTCCCACGCCTACCTCTGAAGCGTCAACCTCGACAATAAATTGTCTAGTGACGTCAGGAGTAACGAGGATAGGAGCGGACGTAAAACGTTCTTTTAGAAGATCAAAAGCTCCCTGGGCGGAACCGGACCACTTAAAACACGTCTTGACAGAAGTAAGAGCTGTGAGAGGGGCAGCAACTTGACCGAAATTACGAATGAAACGCCGATAGAAATTAGCGAAACCTAAAAAGCGCTGCAACTCGACACGTGACCTTGGAACGGGCCAATCACTGACAGCTTGGACCTTAGCGGAATCCATCTGAATGCCTTCAGCGGAAATAACGGAACCGAGAAAGGTAACGGAGGAGACATGAAAAGAGCACTTCTCAGCCTTTACGTAGAGACAATTCTCTAAAAGGCGCTGTAGAACACGTCGAACGTGCTGAACATGAATCTCGAGTGACGGAGAAAAAATCAGGATATCGTCAAGATAGACAAAAACAAAATGTTCAGCATGTCTCTCAGAACATCATTAACTAATGCCTGAAAAACAGCTGGCGCATTGGCGAGACCGAACGGCAGAACCCGGTACTCAAAATGCCCTAACGGAGTGTTAAACGCCGTTTTCCACTCGTCCCCCTCTCTGATGCGCACGAGATGGTAAGCGTTACGAAGGTCCAACTTAGTAAAGCACCTGGCTCCCTGCAGAATCTCGAAGGCTGATGACATAAGGGGAAGCGGATAACGATTCTTAACCGTTATGTCATTCAGCCCTCGATAATCCACGCAGGGGCGCAGAGTACCGTCCTTCTTCTTAACAAAAGAACCCCGCCCCGGCCGGAGAAGAAGAAGGCACTATGGTACCGCGTCAAGAGACACAGACAAATAATCCTCGAGAGCCTTACGTTCGGGAGCCGACAGAGAGTATAGTCTACCTCGAGGAGGCGTGGTCCCTGGAAGGAGATCAATACTACAATCATACGACCGGTGAGGAGGAAGGGAGTTGGCTCGGGACCGACTGAAGACCGTGCGCAGATCATGATATTCCTCCGGCACTCCTGTCAAATCGCCAGGTTCCTCCTGAGAAGTAGGGAGAGAAGAAACGGGAGGGATGGCAGACATTAAACACTTCACATGACAAGAAACGTTCCAGGATAGGATAGAATTACTAGACCAATTAATAGAAGGATTATGACATACTAGCCAGGGATGACCCAAAACAACAGGTGTAAACGGTGAACGGAAAATCAAAAAAGAAATAGTCTCACTGTGGTTACCAGATACTGTGAGAGTTAAAGGTAGTGTCTCAAATTTGATACTGGGAAGATGACTACCATCTAAGGCAAACATGGGCGTAGGCTTGTCTAACGGTCTGAAAGGAATGTTATGTTTCCGAACCCATGCTTCGTCCATGAAACAACCTTCAGCCCCAGAGTCAATCAAGGCACTGCATGTAGCACCCGAACCGGTCCAGCGTAGATGGACCGACATAGTAGTACAAGATCTAGATGAAGAGGACTGAGTAGTAGCGCTCACCAGTAGCCCTCCGCTTACTGATGGGCTCTGGCCTCTTACTGGACATGAATTAACAAAATGTCCAGCAACTCCGCAATAGAGGCACAGGCGGTTGGTGATCCTCCGTTCCCTCTCCTTATTCGAGATGCGAATCCCTCCCAGCTGCATGGGCTCAGTCTCAAAGCCAGAGGAGGGAGATGGTTGCGATGCGGAGCAGGGAAACACCGTTGATGCGAGCTCTCTTCCACGAGCCCGGTGACGAAGATCTACCCGTCGTTCTATGCGGATGGCGAGAGCAATCAAAGAGTCCACATCTGAAGGAACCTCCCGGGAGAGAATCTCATCCTTAACCACTGCGTGGAGTCCCTCCAGAAAACGAGCGAGCAGCGCCGGCTCGTTCCACTCACTAGAGGCAGCAAGAGTGCGAAACTCAATGGAATAATCCGTTATGGACCGTTCACCTTGGCATAAGGAAGCCAGGGCCCTAGAAGCCTCCCCACCAAAAACTGAACGGTCAAAAACCCGAATCATCTCCTCTTTAAAGTTCTGGAATTTGATAGAGCAATCAGCCCTTGCCTCCCAGATAGCTGTGCCCCATTCTCGAGCCCGGCCAGTGAGGAGTGAAATGACGTAAGCAACCCGAGCTCTCTCTCTAGAGTATGTGTTGGGTTGGAGAGAGAACACAATCTCACACTGCGTGAGAAAGGAGCGGCACTCAGTGGGCTGCCCGGAGTAGCAAGGTGGGTTATTAACCCTAGGTTCTGGAGGCTCGGCAGGCCAGGAAGTAACAGGTGGCACGAGACGTAGACTCTGGATCTGTCCAGAGAGGTCGGAAACCTGAGCAGCCAGGTTTTCCACGGCCTGGCGAGCAGCGGACAATTCCTGCTCGTGTCTGCCGAGCATGGCTCCTTGGATCTCGACGGCAGTGTAACGAGCGTCTGAAGTCGCTGGGTCCATTCTTTGGTCGGTTCCTTCTGTCATGCAGGTGAAAGAGGACCCAAACGCGACTTAACAGAAACAGAGTTTATTAATGTTCCAAAACGGAATAACTGAAATCCTCTAGATTTGTAGAGGGGAAAACAACTGGAGAAGCGGCCACAGACTGCAGGTCGCTTCGGGTAGGCGCAGGCCGTAGTCGACTGAGACACCTGCTCACACGCAGCGTCTGAAGAAGGCACAAAACACGACAGGACAGGGTGATACACAATCACGGCAAAAAACACGACAGGACAGGGCGAAACGCAATCACAGCATGGAATACAAAACAAGGAACCGACGGCACAGGAACGGATCACAAAGGAATAAATAGGGACTCTAATCAGGGGAAAGGATCGGGAACAGGTGTGGGAAGACTAAATGATGATTAGGGGAATAGGAACAGCTGGGAGCAGGAACGGAACGACAGAGAGAAGAGAGAGCGAGAGAGTGAGAGAGGGAGGGGGAGAGAGAGGGATAGGAGGGAAAGAACCAAACAAGACCAGCAGAGGGAAACGAATAGCATGGGGAGCACAGGGACAAGACATGACAATAAATGACAAACATGACACTTAATGTGAGTC
>NW_025744393.1:7500-10000 GCF_021184085.1 Oncorhynchus gorbuscha | reverse complement strand
CGCTCCCTCGCGCTCTCTCTCGCGCTCTCCGCTCGCGCTCTCGCTCGCGCTCTCTCTCTCGCTCTCTCTCTCTCGCTCGCGCTCTCTCTCGCGCTCTCTCGCTCGTGCTCTCTCTCTCTCTCGCTCGCGCTCTCTCTCGCTTGCGCTCTCGCTCGCGCTCTCTCTCTCGCTCGCGCTCTCTCTCTCGCTCGCACTCTCTCTCTCGCTCGCACTCTATCTCTCGCTCGCACTCTCTCTCTCGCTCTCTCTCGCGCTCTCTCTCTCGCTCGCTCGCGCTCTCTCTCTCGCTCGCTCGCGCTCTCTGCTCTCTCTCGCTCGCTCTCTCTCTCGCGCTCTCTCTCTCTCTCTCGCGCTCTCTCTCGCGCTCGCGCTCTCGCTCGCGCTCTCTCTCTCGCGCTCTCTCTCTCGCGCTCTCTCTCTCGCGCTCTCTCTCGCGCTCTCTCTCGCTCGCTCTCTCTCGCTCGCTCTCTCTCGCTCTCTCTCTCGCTCTCTCTCGCGCTCTCTCTCTCGCTCTCTCTCTCTCTCTCTCTCTGTCGCTCTCTCTCTCTCTCTCTCGCGCTCTCTCTCTCTGGCGCGCTCTCTCTCGCGCTCTCTCTCTGGCGCTCTCTCTCTGGCGCTCTCGCTCTCTCTCTCTCTGGCGCGTTCTCTCTCCCTCTGGCGCTCTCTCTCTCTCTGGCGCTCTCTCTCTCTCTCTCTGGCGCTCTCTCTCTCTGGCGCTCTCTCTCTCTCTCGCGCTCTCTCTCTCTGGCGCTCTCTCTCTCTCTAGCGCTCTCTCTCTCTCTCTGGCGCTCTCGCTCTCTCTCTGGCGCTCTCGTCTCTGGCTCTCTGGCGCTCTCGCTCTCTCTCTCGCTCGCTCTCTCTGGCGCTCTCGCTCTCTCTGGCGCTCTCGCTCTCTCTCTGCGCGCTCTCGCTCTCTCTCTGCGCGCCTCTCGCTCTCTCTCTGGCGCGCGTCTCGCTCTCTCTCTGGCGCGCGCTCTCGCTCTCTCTCTGGCGCGCGCTCTCGCTCTCTCTGGCGCGCGCTCTCGCTCTCTCTCTGTGCGCGCGCTCTCGCTCTCTCTCTGGCGCGCGCTCTCGCTCTCTCTCTGGCGCGCGCTCTCGCTCTCTCTCTGGCGCGCTCTCGCTCTCTCTCTGGCGCTCGCGCTCTCGCTCTCTCTCTGGCGCTCTCGCTCTCTCTCTGGCGCTCTCTCTCTCTCTGGCGCTCTCTCTCTCTCTCTCGCTCTCTCGCGCTCTCTCTCTCTCTCTCGCTCTCTCTCTCTGCTCTCTCGCGCTCTCGCTCTCTCTCTCTCTCTCTCGCTCTCGCTCTCTCTCTCTCGCTCTCTCTCTCTCGCGCTCTCTCTCTCTCTGCGCGCTCTCTCTCTCGCGCTCTCTCTCTCGCGCGCTCTCTCTCTCTCTCGCGCTCTCTCTCTCTCGCGCTCTCTCTCTCTCGCTCTCTCTCTCTCTCGCTCTCTCTCGCTCTCGCTCTCTCTCTCTCGCGCTCTCTCTCTCTCGCGCTCTCTCTCTCTCGCGCTCTCGCTCGCGCTCTCTCTCTCGCTCGCGCTCTCTCTCTCGCGCTCTCTCTCGCGCGCTCTCTCTCTCTCTCTCGCGCGCTCTCTCTCGCGCGCTCTCTTTCTCTCGCGCGCTCTCTCTCTCCGCGCGCTCTCTCTCTCGCGCTCTCTCTCTCTGGCGCTCTCTCTGGCACTCTCTCTGGTGCTTTCGCTCTCTCTCTGGCGCTTTCGCTCTCTCTCTGGCGCTTTCGCTCTCTCTCTGGCGCTTTCGCTCTCTCTCTGGCGCTTTCGCTCTCTCTGGCGCTTTCGGTCTCTCTCTGGCGCTTTCGGTCTCTCTCTGGCGCTCTGGCTCTCTGGCTCTCTGGCGCTCTGGCTCTCTGGCGCTCTGGCTCTCTCGCTCTCTCTCTGGCGCTCTCGCTCTCTCTCTGGCGCTCTCGCTCTCTCTCTGGCGCTCTCGCTCTGGCGCTCTCGCTCTCTCTCTGGCGCTCTCGCTCTCTCTCTGGCGCTCTCGCTCTGGCGCTCTCGCTCTCGCTCTGGCGCTCTCGCTCTCTCTCTGGCGCTCTCGCTCTCTCTCTGGCGCTCTCGCTCTCTCTGGCGCTCTCGCTCTCTCTCTGGCGCTCTCGCTCTCTCTCTGGCGCTCTCGCTCTCTCTCCTGGCGCTCTCGCTCTCTCTCTGGCGCTCTCGCTCTCGCTCTGGCGCTCTCGCTCTCTCTCTGGCGCTCTCGCTCTCTCTCTGGCGCTCTCGCTCTCGCTCTGGCGCTCTCGCTCTCTCTCTGGCGCTCTCGCTCTCTCTCTGGCGCTCTCGCTCTCGCTCTCGCTCTCTCTCTCTCTCTCGCGCTCTCTCTCGCGCTCTCTCTCTCGCTCGCGCTCTCGCTCGCGCTCTCTCTCTCGCGCTCTCTCTCTCGCTCTCTCTCGCTCGCGCTCTCTCTCGCTCGCGCTCTCTCTCGCGCTCTCTCTCGCGCTCTCTCTCTCTTGCGCTCTTTCTCTCGCGCTCTCTCTCTCTCTCTCTCTCTGTCG
>NW_025744393.1:2500-5000 GCF_021184085.1 Oncorhynchus gorbuscha | reverse complement strand
TCTCTCTCTCTCCGCGCTCTCTCTCTCTCCGCGCTCTCGCTCGCGCTCTCTCTCTCTCTCGCTCTCTCTCGCTCGCGCTCTCTCTCGCTCGCGCTCTCTCTCGCGCTCTCTCTCGCGCTCTCTCTCTCTTGCGCTCTTTCTCTCGCGCTCTCTCTCTCTCTCTCTCTCTGTCGCTCTCTATCTCTCTCTCTGGCGCGCTCTCTCTCTCTGGCGCGCTCTCTCTGGCGCTCTCTCTCTCTCTCTCTCTGGCGCGTTCTCTCTCCCTCTGGCGCTCTCTCTCTCTCTGGCGCTCTCTCTCTCTCTCTCTGGCGCTCTCTCTCTCTCTGGCGCTCTCTCTCTCTCTCTGGCGCTCTCTCTCTCTGGCGCTCTCTCTCTCTCTGGCGCTCTCTCTCTCTCTGGCGCTCTCGCTCTCTCTCTGGCGCTCTCGCTCTCTCTCTGGCGCTCTCGCTCTCTCTCTGGCGCTCTCTCTGGCGCTCTCGCTCTCTCTGGCGCTCTCGCTCTCTCTCTGGCGCTCTCGCTCTCTCTCTGGCGCTCTCGCTCTCTCTCTGGCGCTCTCGCTCTCTCTCCGGCGCGCGATCTCGCTCTCTCTCTGGCGCGCGCTCTCGCTCTCTCTCTGGCGCGCGCTCTCGCTCTCTCTCTGGCGCGCGCTCTCGCTCTCTCTCTGGCGCGCGCTCTCGCTCTCTCTCTGGTGCGCGCGCTCTCGCTCTCTCTCTGGCGCGCGCTCTCGCTCTCTCTCTGGCGCGCGCTCTCGCTCTCTCTCTGGCGCGCGCTCTCGCTCTCTCTCTGGCGCTCTCGCTCTCTCTCTGGCGCTCTCGCTCTCTCTCTGGCGCTCTCTCTCTCTCTGGCGCTCTCTCTCTCTCTCTCGCTCTCTCGCGCTCTCTCTCTCTCTCTCGCTCTCTCTCTCTAGCTCTCTCGCACTCTCGCGCTCTCTCTCTCTCTCTCTCGCTCTCGCTCTCTCTCTCTCGCGCTCTCTCTCTCGCGCTCTCTCTCTCTCGCTCTCTCTCTCTCGCGCTCTCTCTCTCGTGCTCTCTCTCTCTCGCGCTCTCTCTCTCGCGCTCTCTCTCCGCGCTCTCTCTCTCCGCGCTCTCTCTCTCTCTCTCTCTCTCGCGCTCTCTCTCTCTCCGCGCTCTCTCTCTCTCCGCGCTCTCGCTCGCGCTCTCTCTCTCGCGCGCTCTCTCTCGCGCTCTCTCTCTCTCGCGCGCTCTCTCTCGCGCGCTCTCTTTCTCTCGCGCGCTCTCTCTCTCCGCGCTCTCTCTCTCTCGCGCTCTCTCTCTCTGGCGCTCTCTCTGGCACTCTCGCTCTCTCTGGTGCTTTCGCTCTCTCTCTGGCGCTTTCGCTCTCTCTCTGGCGCTTTCGCTCTCTCTCTGGCGCTTTCGCTCTCTCTCTGGCGCTTTCGCTCTCTCTGGCGCTTTCGGTCTCTCTCTGGCGCTTTCGGTCTCTCTCTGGCGCTCTGGCTCTCTGGCTCTCTGGCGCTCTGGCTCTCTGGCGCTCTGGCTCTCTCGCTCTCTCTCTGGCGCTCTCGCTCTCTCTCTGGCGCTCTCGCTCTCTCTCTGGCGCTCTCGCTCTCTCTCTGGCGCTCTCGCTCTCTCTCTGGCGCTCTCGCTCTCTCTCTGGCGCTCTCGCTCTGGCGCTCTCGCTCTCGCTCTGGCGCTCTCGCTCTCTCTCTGGCGCTCTCGCTCTCTCTCTGGCGCTCTCGCTCTCTCTCTGGCGCTCTCGCTCTCTCTCTGGCGCTCTCGCTCTCTCTCTGGCGCTCTCGCTCTCTCTCTGGCGCTCTCGCTCTCGCTCTGGCGCTCTCGCTCTCTCTCTGGCGCTCTCGCTCTCTCTCTGGCGCTCTCGCTCTCTCTCTGGCGCTCTCGCTCTCTCTCTGGCGCTCTCGCTCTCTCTCTGGCGCTCTCGCTCTCTCTCTCTCGCTCTCTCTCACTCTCTCGCGCGCGCTCTCACTCTCTGGCAGCTCTCAGCGCTCTAGCTGGCAGCTCCTGGCTCTCAGCTCCTGGCGCTCAGCGGCTCTGGCGGCTCCTGGCGGCTCTGAGCCTCGCGCTCTCGCTCTCTCGCGCTCTGGCGACTCATAAAGTTCGGCTCTGGCTCTCACAGCTCGGCTCACTCGCTCTCTCGCTCGCAGCTCTCTCACTCACTCTCTCGTGCTCTCGCTCTCTGCTCCTCTCGCTCTCTCACTCTTTCTCTGGAAATCTCACTCTCTCACTCAGCTCGGCTCACGCTCTGGCTCTGGCTCGGCTCTCTCTCGCTCTGGCACTCTGCTCTCTCGCTCCTCGCTCTGGCGCCGCTCTCTCGCTCTCTTTCTCTCGCCGCTCTGGCTCTCTCGCTCTCTCGCTCGCAGCCTGGCCCAGTGGCTCGCCGCTCTGGCAGCTCTGCTCTGGCCGCTCTGCTCTGGCCGCTCTCGCTCCTGACGGCTCTAGCTCTGGCCGGCTCTAGCTCTGCGGCTCTGCTCTGGCCGGCTCACTCTCGCTCTCTCTCGCGCTCTCTCTCTCTTGCGCTCTTTCTC
>NW_025744392.1:0-11389 GCF_021184085.1 Oncorhynchus gorbuscha | reverse complement strand
GCCTCCTCTAAAGGAGCATGGTAATGAATTATAAACCTCCTCTAAAGGAGAATGGTAATGAATTATAAACCTCCTCTAAAGGAGTATGGTAATGAATTATAAACCTCCTCTAAAGGGAGCATGGTAATGAATTATAAGCCTCCTCTAAAGGACATGGTAATGAATTATAAATCTCCTCTAAAGGTAATGAATTATAAACCTCCTCTAAAGGAGTAGTAATGGTCAAAGGAGCATGGTAATGAATTATAAACCTCCTGGTAATGAATTATAAACCTCTAAAGGAGCATGGTAATGAATTATAAACCTCTAAAGGAGCATGGTAATGAATTATAAACCTAAAGGAGCATGGTAATGAATTATAAACCTCCAAAGGAGCATGGTAATGAATTATAAACCTCCCATGGTAATGAATTATAAACCTCCTCTAAAGGAGTATGGTAATGAATTATAAACCTCCTCTAAAGGAGTATGGTAATGAATTATAAACCTCTAAAGGAGCATGGTAATGAATTATAAACCTCCTCTAAAGGAGCATGGTAATGAATTATAAACCTCCTCTAAAGGAGCATGGTAATGAATTATAAACCTCCTCTAAATGAGCATGGTAATGAATTATAAACCTGAGCATGGTATAAACCTCCTCTAAAGGAGCATGGTAATGAATTATAAACCTCCTCTAAAGGAGCATGGTAATGAATTATAAACCTCCTCTAAAGGAGCATGGTAATGAATTATAAACCTCCTCTAAAGGAGCATGGTAATGAATTATAAACCTCCTCTAAAGGAGTATGGTAATGAATTATAAACCTCCTCTAAAGGAGTATGGTAAATGAATTATAAACCTCCTCTAAAGGAGCATGGTAATGAATTATAAGCCTCCTCTAAAGGAGTATGGTAATGAATTATAAACCTCCTCTAAAGGAGCATGGTAATGAATTATAAACCTCCTCTAAAGGAGCATGGTAATGAATTATAAGCCTCCTCTAAAGGAGCATGGTAATGAATTATAAACCTCTCTAAAGGAGTATGGTAATGAATTATAAATCTCTAAAGGAGTATGGTAATGAATTATAAACCTCCTCTAAAGGAGTATGGTAATGAATTATAAACCTCCTCTAAAGGAGAATGGTAATGAATTATAAGCCTCCTCTAAAGGAGTATGGTAATGAATTATAAACCTCCTCTAAAGGAGTATGGTAATGAATTATAAGCCTCCTCTAAAGGTGCATGGTAATGAATTATAAACCTCCTCTAAATGAGCATGGTAATGAATTATAAACCTCCTCTAAAGGAGCATGGTAATGAATTATAAACCTCCTCTAAAGGAGCATGGTAATGAATTATAAACCTCCTCTAAAGGAGCATGGTAATGAATTATAAACCTCCTCTAAAGGAGCATGGTAATGAATTATAAACCTCTAAATGAGCATGGTAATGAATTATAAACCTCCTCTAAAGGAGCATGGTAATGAATTATAAACCTCCTCTAAATGAGCATGGTAATGAATTATAAACCTCCTCTAAAGGAGCATGGTAATGAATTATAAACCTCCTCTAAAGGAGCATGGTAATGAATTATAAACCTCCTCTAAAGGGAGTATGGTAATGAATATAAACCTCCTCTAAAGGAGTATGGTAATGAATTATAAACCTCCTAAAGGAGTATGGTAATGAATTATAAACCTCCTCTAAAGGAGCATGGTAATGAATTATAAGCCTCCTCTAAAGGAGTATGGTAATGAATTATAAACCTCCTCTAAAGGAGTATGGTAATGAATTATAAACCTCCTCTAAAGGAGCATGGTAATGAATTATAAGCCTCCTCTAAAGGAGCATGGTAATGAATTATAAACCTCCTCTAAAGGAGTATGGTAATGAATTATAAATCTCTAAAGGAGTATGGTAATGAATTATAAACCTCCTCTAAAGGAGTATGGTAATGAATTATAAACCTCCTCTAAAGGAGAATGGTAATGAATTATAAGCCTCCTCTAAAGGAGTATGGTAATGAATTATAAACCTCCTCTAAAGGAGTATGGTAATGAATTATAAGCCTCCTCTAAAGGTGCATGGTAATGAATTATAAACCTCCTCTAAATGAGCATGGTAATGAATTATAAACCTCCTCTAAAGGAGCATGGTAATGAATTATAAACCTCCTCTAAAGGAGCATGGTAATGAATTATAAACCTCCTCTAAAGGAGCATGGTAATGAATTATAAACCTCCTCTAAAGGAGTATGGTAATGAATTATAAACCTCCTCTAAAGGAGTATGGTAATGAATTATAAACCTCCTCTAAAGGAGTATGGTAATGAATTATAAACCTCCTCTAAAGGAGCATGGTAATGAATTATAAGCCTCCTCTAAAGGAGTATGGTAATGAATTATAAACCTCCTCTAAAGGAGTATGGTAATGAATTATAAACCTCCATGGTAATGAATTATAAGCCTCCTCTAAAGGAGCATGGTAATGAATTATAAACCTCCTCTAAAGGAGTATGGTAATGAATTATAAATCTCTAAAGGAGTATGGTAATGAATTATAAACCTCCTCTAAAGGAGTATGGTAATGAATTATAAACCTCCTCTAAAGGAGAATGGTAATGAATTATAAGCCTCCTCTAAAGGAGTATGGTAATGAATTATAAACCTCCTCTAAAGGAGTATGGTAATGAATTATAAGCCTCCTCTAAAGGTGCATGGTAATGAATTATAAACCTCTAAAGGAGCATGGTAATGAATTATAAGCCACCTCTAAAGGAGCATGGTAATGAATTATAAACCTCCTCTAAAGGAGCATGGTAATGAATTATAAACCTCTAAATGAGCATGGTAATGAATTATAAACCTCCTCTAAAGGAGCATGGTAATGAATTATAAACCTCCTCTAAAGGAGCATGGTAATGAATTATAAACCTCCTCTAAAGGAGCATGGTAATGAATTATAAACCTCCTCTAAAGGAGCATGGTAATGAATTATAAACCTCCTCTAAAGGAGTATGGTAATGAATTATAAACCTCCTCTAAAGGAGTATGGTAATGAATTATAAACCTCCTCTAAAAGGAGTATGGTAATGAATTATAAACCTCTAAAGGAGCATGGTAATGAATTATAAGCCTCCTCTAAAGGAGTATGGTAATGAATTATAAACCTCCTCTAAAGGAGTATGGTAATGAATTATAAACCTCCTCTAAAGGAGCATGGTAATGAATTATAAGCCTCCTCTAAAGGAGCATGGTAATGAATTATAAACCTCCTCTAAAGGAGTATGGTAATGAATTATAAATCTCTAAAGGAGTATGGTAATGAATTATAAACCTCCTCTAAAGGAGAATGGTAATGAATTATAAGCCTCCTCTAAAGGAGTATGGTAATGAATTATAAACCTCCTCTAAAGGAGTATGGTAATGAATTATAAGCCTCCTCTAAAGGTGCATGGTAATGAATTATAAACCTCCTCTAAATGAGCATGGTAATGAATTATAACCTCCTCTAAAGGAGCATGGTAATGAATTATAAACCTCCTCTAAAGGAGCATGGTAATGAATTATAAACCTCCTCTAAAGGAGCATGGTAATGAATTATAAACCTCCTCTAAAGGAGTATGGTAATGAATTATAAACCTCCTCTAAAGGAGTATGGTAATGAATTATAAACCTCCTCTAAAGGAGTATGGTAATGAATTATAAACCTCCTCTAAAGGTAATGAATTATAAGCCTCCTCTAAAGGAGTATGGTAATGAATTATAAACCTCCTCTAAAGGAGTATGGTAATGAATTATAAACCTCCTCTAAAGGAGCATGGTAATGAATTATAAGCCTCCTCTAAAGGAGCATGGTAATGAATTATAAACCTCCTCTAAAGGAGTATGGTAATGAATTATAAATCTCTAAAGGAGTATGGTAATGAATTATAAACCTCCTCTAAAGGAGTATGGTAATGAATTATAAACCTCCTCTAAAGGAGAATGGTAATGAATTATAAGCCTCCTCTAAAGGAGTATGGTAATGAATTATAAACCTCCTCTAAAGGAGTATGGTAATGAATTATAAGCCTCCTCTAAAGGTGCATGGTAATGAATTATAAACCTCTAAAGGTGCATGGTAATGAATTATAAACCTCCTCTAAAGGAGCATGGTAATGAATTATAAACCTCCTCTAAAGGTGCATGGTAATGAATTATAAACCTCTAAAGGAGCATGGTAATGAATTATAAACCTCTAAAGGAGCATGGTAATGAATTATAAACCTCCTAAAGGAGTATGGTAATGAATTATAAGCCTCCTCTAAAGGTGCATGGTAATGAATTATAAACCTCTAAAGGAGCATGGTAATGAATTATAAGCCACCTCTAAAGGAGTATGGTAATGAATTATAAACCTCCTCTAAAGGAGTATGGTAATGAATTATAAACCTCCTCCTAAGTATGGTAATGAATTATAAACCTCCTCTAAAGGAGCATGGTAATGAATTATAAGCCTCCTCTAAAGGAGTATGGTAATGAATTATAAACCTCCTCTAAAGGAGTATGGTAATGAATTATAAACCTCCTCTAAAGGAGCATGGTAATGAATTATAAGCCTCCTCTAAAGGAGCATGGTAATGAATTATAAACCTCCTCTAAAGGAGTATGGTAATGAATTATAAATCTCTAAAGGAGTATGGTAATGAATTATAAACCTCCTCTAAAGGAGAATGGTAATGAATTATAAGCCTCCTCTAAAGGAGTATGGTAATGAATTATAAACCTCCTCTAAAGGAGTATGGTAATGAATTATAAGCCTCCTCTAAAGGTGCATGGTAATGAATTATAAACCTCCTCTAAATGAGCATGGTAATGAATTATAAACCTCCTCTAAAGGAGCATGGTAATGAATTATAAACCTCCTCTAAAGGAGCATGGTAATGAATTATAAACCTCCTCTAAAGGAGCATGGTAATGAATTATAAACCTCCTCTAAAGGAGTATGGTAATGAATTATAAACCTCCTCTAAAGGAGTATGGTAATGAATTATAAACCTCCTCTAAAGGAGTATGGTAATGAATTATAAACCTCCTCTAAAGGAGCATGGTAATGAATTATAAGCCTCCTCTAAAGGAGTATGGTAATGAATTATAAACCTCCTCTAAAGGAGTATGGTAATGAATTATAAACCTCCTCTAAAGGAGCATGGTAATGAATTATAAGCCTCCTCTAAAGGAGCATGGTAATGAATTATAAACCTCCTCTAAAGAATAGGTAATGAATTATAAATCTCTAAAGGGTAATGAATTATAAACCTCCTCTAAAGGAGTATGGTAATGAATTATAAACCTCCTCTAAAGGAGAATGGTAATGAATTATAAGCCTCCTCTAAAGGAGTATGGTAATGAATTATAAACCTCCTCTAAAGGAGTATGGTAATGAATTATAAGCCTCCTCTAAAGGTGCATGGTAATGAATTATAAACCTCTAAAGGTGCATGGTAATGAATTATAAACCTCCTCTAAAGGAGCATGGTAATGAATTATAAACCTCCTCTAAAGGTGCATGGTAATGAATTATAAACCTCTAAAGGAGCATGGTAATGAATTATAAACCTCTAAAGGAGCATGGTAATGAATTATAAACCTCCTCTAAAGGAGTATGGTAATGAATTATAAGCCTCCTCTAAAGGTGCATGGTAATGAATTATAAACCTCTAAAGGAGCATGGTAATGAATTATAAGCCACCTCTAAAGGAGCATGGTAATGAATTATAAACCTCCTCTAAAGGAGTATGGTAATGAATTATAAGCCTCCTCTAAAGGAGCATGGTAATGAATTATAAACCTCCTCTAAAGGAGTATGGTAATGAATTATAAGCCTCCTCTAAAGGTGCATGGTAATGAATTATAAACCTCCTCTAAAGGAGTATGGTAATGAATTATAAGCCTCCTCTAAAGGTGCATGGTAATGAATTGTAAACCGATTCGAGGCTCCAGTTTCTGTAATTGCGGCTTATTATGGGGGCTGCCTCTCTCCTTAACCTAGCGGGTGCGTATTATCCGCCGCTCAGGGGAAAGTCGGCGATCTTCCAATAAACACCTAACTGCATAACGAGTTTGTGAAATTGTTTGTGAAATGTAGCTAATTTCAGCGAGTGGGGACACTTGGCTTGACAAGTCAGGATGAGGCGGAGATTGGGACTGCAGGCGCACTGTCTGTCGTTAGCGTTAACGAGCGGGTGGTGTGGGTTCTCTCTGAAAGCAGGTGCCATGCTGCTAAGAACGGCAGCTTAATGAGAGCACAACACTTAGGAACAAAAGATGCAAATAGAGGTGCACAGAGAGTAGTATTAGTGCTGCTGCTGCCACACACACACACACACACACACACACACACACACACACACACACACACACACACACACACACACACACACACACACACACACACACACACACACACACACACACACACACACACACACACACACACACACACACACACACACACACACACACACGTGCGCATATACAATTGTAGCGTAATTAATTGACTAATTGCAGCCCTCCACATGTCAGTTTCAACCTCTCCACAGTAGTTCTAATGGAAAGTTATAAAAATGTTTTATTTGATTTCTTAGTAGCACCACAGTACACTCTGCGAATGTTCCTGGATGTCAGAGAGCAAGGCCTATATTTCAGCCTTTAACATTCCAAAAAAAAACCAAAGATCAAGGTTCATTTGACGTGTCAAGAATAGTGAGGCGGTTCTCTGATAAATCTGCACAAGAAAACACGTTTATTCGACACTATTTGGTTTATAAATTACCACCGCAATGTAACCCAAATGAAGACAAAATTACCCCACTACTTTCCCCTCATTCTACATTACCAACAAAACCGTTTCAACAAATGTCCCTGAAATGATTCAGATAGCATAAGACCCTACATGACGGTGAACCTTACAGGGTTGAGGTCTCTACACAAAGACGTCTTTGTTGGCCGGTCCATACATCAGTCGCAAGGTAAACTGGTAAAGGCACAGCCAAACATGAGCTAAGTCAGGGGGGATTCTTTTCTTTTTCTCTCTCCCTTGAAATACAGGTCTGGAACCTGCTCAACCCCTTTCGGGGAAGAAGTTGGAGAGTGACTAAGTCCAAGACAGAGAGAATGGGATGAATAGAGGTAGAGAAAGAGGGGTGGAAACAGAAGGGATGGGAGACAGACCGAGAGAGAGACAAGAGAGAGAGAGTGTGTATGTGTGAGAGATGACCAAACCAGCCTTTACAGCCATGGTCAGTTGTTGCTGTGGGTGGCTGATTAATAGGGTTTATTTATAGGGCTTGAATTGGGCGGTGGAACTCCAGGTCTGTAAGCCAGCCGATATGGCCTCCTCGAGAACCCTGCATGTGTCTGTACATACTGCCTGCACATTTCAATAGCCCAGTCTGGAGGCCTGCCTGCGTCAGTCAGCCCAATGATAACAGCACAGCACTGATAATAAAGGCTCTTTCTCCAGCCTATCCACAAACAGGATATTTAAATGGCTGATTCGGCCCAAAGAGGTGGCCTCCAATGAAGCAGGCAGTAAATAAGCAACCCCCCATGTGTTGCTGCCCGACTGTTCATAAATAACACAAGGTGAACAATCAAGTCAGCCAACCAACAGAACCCACATCACCACCTCTTCTCTTCTCCTTCTCCCTCCTTCATGGTTCTGGAAACATTCAATTCTGCTCAGGTATGTCAAATAAAAATATCAGGGGGCCAGAGCCAATTCTATCAGGGGGCCTCCAATTCTATCAGGGGGCCTCCAATTCTATCAGGGGGCCTCCAATTCTATCAGGGGGCCTCCAATTCTATCAGGGGGCCTCCAATTCTATCAGGGGGCCTCCAATTCTATCAGGGGGCCTCCAATTCTCCGTAATTAAGGTGGAATAGAGGGCAATACAAAATAAAACAACTCGCCCCCCAGTTTTTATGCCTTTCCACCCCTCCTGTCGATGGGGCTTGGAAATGGGACGTGACGTCAGGGATGTGACGTTGTTGGGATGCTTAAGTACAAACTGTAAAAAATGAATACAAAAAACTCAAAGTATGTGAAATGATAATGGACCTATATCTTTATTTATAATATGATCTTCGATAACTAACCATCACCAAAATAAAAGCTAGACAGTCAGTGGAATTGAAAACAATCAATTTAATATGATTTATTTTGTTATTAAGTTTGAGCAAAATAACACAGCATTAGAATTGCATAGAATTTCAGGAAATTATCTTTAAACAGCAACAGTTTCTCTCAGCTCCATGGCTAAATGTATAGAATTGCAGGAAATTTACTTGCAAAAATGTATAATCTCGGCTCCATGAAGAACATCTGAGAATTGCAGAAAATTGGCCTGAAAATGCTACAAATGTTATATATATATAAAAATATAAAAACACACCAAGACTAGGGCACCACACCCACCACCTAAGCCTCTTTTTAGTTCTCATTCCTGTATAACCGTTTGTGGTGAAGAGGGGGATGGAGGGAAGGGGAGTTTCTGTCATTGGTCAAGGCTCTGCTCATGTCGTATAGCCTGAAATACAAGAAACTGGCCAAGAAACAGTCGACCCAACCCCATAAACAACCATGTACTGTTAAGCATGCTAATCATATGACCTTAGAACCCCAAATCCCTTCCCATAATCCCATGCTCCGACAGCAAGGATCCCACTTCTGACAGCAAAAATAGTCATGACCTTATATTGCCCTACACCAGGGGTGTCAAAGTCAAATGGACGGAGGGCCAAATAAAAAGTTTAGCTACAAACCGAGGGCCGGACTGTTCGAATGTTCATTGAAAATTTTTTAAATGACGCATATAGTCTAGTGAACCTAATTGAACCTACTGAAAACCTAACAAATATATTCCAATATGATCAGATAAATAAAGCAATATTTTCTTATGGCTCTGTCAGTAATCTTTAATTTTCAACAGACACAAAAGACAAATTTCCTTTATATAAAAATCCCCATAACATGAACATTAAATGAAAGAAACCGGTATTCAAGGCACCATCAGTAGCCTATATTTTCTATTTTAGCAAAAGTGGGCTAAATTTACTTCAAAGAAAAAAACAATAATAGCAATTTTCTATCATCCACTCAACTGAAATATTTTAAAAATATAATTGGATTGAAATACAATAAAATAAAGTGCAAAAATCTATTAATCAAAAACAACACTTTGTTTAAGGAGAAGTAACATGCAGTGAAAACAAATATTAAACTTTAACTTTTTAAACTTGAACTGAGTAAAAACTCTAAATATGTGATTGCACAGTAATGTTCACTTGTTTGAGGTTGAGGGTGATACTTGGTGGTGTCCCATCTTTTCCACAAGTTCATCAATGTTCGGGGTAAGGCTCTGAGCTGAGGAAATCCTCAGAATTGAGTGGAGGTGTTCAGCAGTAAGTCGACTTCTGTGTGATGTTTTGTTCAAGTTCATCAAAGAAAACAGTTGTTCACACAGGTATGTGCTGCCAAACATAGACAACGTTTGAGCAGCCTGGATGCGCAGCTGGGGCATTGTGTCGGGAGGAAACGGGCGAACTCCGCAGCACCCACTGCCGCATATTTTGCCCTCAGTGCATCATTGCATTGGAGGTCAATCAACCCATTTGGAGGTTTGGTGGTGAGCTTTCCACGTCAACAGCAAATGGGTTACCGAGCAGTTCCAACCTGCTTTTTGTGCTTCAAAGTCAGCAAATCGGCGTCGAAAGTCAGCGGCAAGCATACCTATTTTATCAGCCAACTGTGCGCTCGGGAACGCACTGGTAGAGAGCTTCTCTTTCATGGTCTGGCAGCTGGGAAAGTGGCTCAAATTTTCTTTCCGCATCTGCGTCTCCCACAGAGTCAGTTTGGTTTTAAATGCCTTCACTGTACTGTACATATCAGAGATGACACGATCCCGACCCTGCAGCTGCAAGTTCATTGCATTCAGATGACTCGTAATGTCACACAGAAAAGCCATTTCACACAGAAACATTTTCTCGGAGTTGTGTTGTGTCTTTCCCTTTGCTGTCCAAGAACAGACAAATCTCCTCACGAAGCTCGAAACATCTTTGAAGCACCTTTCCCTGGCTTAGCCATCGCACCTCTGTGTGATAAGGCAAATCACCATGCTCCGTTTCTAACTCCGTCAGAAATGCCTTGAACTGGCGGTGATTCAAACCTTTGGCTCTGATAAAGTTAACTGTGCGCGTGATGATGCTCATTACATGCTCCATTTTCAAGGCTTTACCGCACAACGCTTCCTGGTGTATGATACAATGATAAGCTGTCAGCTCACCTGTCGCGTTTTCCTCTTGCATCTTTTCCTGTATCTTCGCGACCAGTCCGCTCCTGTGTCCACACATCGCAGGTGCTCCGTCGGTTGTCAAACCCACGAGTTTTCCCAAGGCAGCTCCATCTCATTTACACATCTTGACACCTCTTCATACAAATCATGCCCCGTAGTTGTGCCATGCATAGGACGTAAAGCCAAAAACTCCTCTGTCACGCTTAGGCTGGAGTCCACTCCTTGGATGAAAATTGACAACTGGGCAATGTCAAAATGTCGGTGCTCTCATCCACAGCCAAGGAATATGCAATGAAATCTTTTTCCCTTTTTCACAAGCTGCTCTTTTAGGGATTGATGGACAACTGGTCTACTCTCTCGGCAATGGTGTTTCTGCTCAGACTCACATTTAAAAAGAGTTGCCTTTTTCTGGGCAAACTTCGTCACAAACTTTAATCATGCAGTTTTTGATGAAATCCCCCTCCGTAAATGGCCGGGCTGATTTAGCGATCTCTTCTGCCAAAATAAAACTGGCCTTGACAGCAGCCTGGCCTTGTGATTTGGCTTTTTTGGAACAGAGCCTGTCGAGATTTGAGGCCTCGTTTTAATTCCTCTGCCTTTTTGTAGCCTTTGTTCCATGTCCATATTCTTGTTTTTGTCCGCGTGTTTCGTTTCATAATGTCGTCTCAGATTATACTCTTTCAGTACCGCCACACTTTCTCCACACAGAAGACACAGGTTTTCAGCTACCTCCGTGAACAAATACTCCGACTCCCACCTTGTTTTGAAACCCCGGTTCTCAGTGTCCACCTTCCGTTTTGCCATTTTTGATGGGTATCTGAAAGTTAATTTTACTGTGATGCTGACAACTGCTGTGCCAATAAATATTGAAATGAAGCAGCCTACTGCTCGGTGCGTCACCGTTGCATTGTGGGAAATGTAGTATTGTGCGTGTAAAGATCTGCGGGCTGCCGGCTTGCTGCGGTCTGCGGGGCCGGTTCTAATAATAAATCAAGATCATCCCAGGGGCCGTAAAAACCTTCTCGCGGGCCGGATGTGGCCCGCGGGCCTTGACTCTGACATATGTGC
>NW_025744391.1:0-11407 GCF_021184085.1 Oncorhynchus gorbuscha | reverse complement strand
TAATGATGTCATTTCACTTTGTTTATTTGAGCTGTTCTTGTCATAATATGCACTTGGTCCTGTCCCAAACAGGGCTATCTTCTGTGTTTCACCCCTACCTTAACAACACAACTGATTGGAGGAAATACATTAAGAAGGAAGGAAATTCCACAAATGAACTTGTAACAAGGCAGACCTGTTAATTGAAATGCATTCCTGGTGTCTACCTCATGAAGCCGGTTGAGAGAATGCCAAGAGTGTGTAAAGCTGTAATCAAGGCAAAGGGTGTGTCTTGTTCTGACCTTTATTTCCTTTGTTTTGTCTTTATTTAGTATGGTCAGGGCGTGAGATGGGGTGGGCAGTCTATGTTTGTTTTTTCTATGTTTGGTTTCTGTTTCGGCCTAATATGGGTCTCAATTAGAGGCAGGTGTCGTTAGTTGTCTCTGATTGAGAATCAAACTTAGGTAGCCTGGGTTTCACTGTTGGTTTGTGGGTGTTTGTTTCCGTGTGAGTGTTTGTCGCCACACGGTACTGTTTCGGTTTTCGTTTTCATCACATCGTTCATTGTTTTGTATTTCAGTGTTCAGTTCGTTTTAAATAAATCGTCATGAACACTTACCATGCTGCATCTTGGTCTGATCCTTACTCCACTTCAGACGAAGAGGAAATCTGCCGTTACAGGGTGGCTACTTTGAAGAATCCCAAATATAAATGATATATATATATTATATATATGTTTACTACATGATTCCATATGTATTATTTCATAGTTGTGATGTCTTCACTATTATTCTACAATGTAGAACATAGTAAAAATAAAGAAAAACCCTTGAATGAGTCACCAGGGCAATAATGAATGAATTGACCATTAGTTATAACATATTCACCTTCCATACCATCACAGCCGTTACCACTATAATATTGACCTTTGAATTCCGTGTCCGTGCAATCTACACCACAGCATACAGTATATCAAATCCTCAATGGGCTCAGACCCATTACACCATTAGAATCTATGAGCACTTGGGTAAATCACCTGAGACAGATATAAATGACTTCCTTGCTATGCATTGCCTGCAGCGCTATGTAGCTGTTTGGGTTGACCAGATGGCAAGTGATCTAATTCCTCTGTTTAATGCACACACAGCATGTTCACCGCCTAGGGCTCAGTTTATTTCCATTGCATTAACATTACTATCTGATTGAACAATGCTTAGTTACACTTCTGATAGCAGATATTGTCATGTAAAAACAAAACCGTCCCTGCTGACATTATGATAAATGCTATTTATGGAGTAACTCTGAGTAAGAGGGAATGAAGGTTATGAACCAGAGGTCAAGGAATATAAATGTTGCTCTTAATCCTTGTGGGAGAATGAGTGAGGATGCATCAATCACTAGAATTTGTGTGGCCAGACAGAGGTTAGACAACAAACATTAACATTGACTTAAGTCCTTGTCTTACCGCTTTAAACCGCATGGCCACAAAGAACAAACACCTACAGTATGTTAGGTATATTTCTCAAATTCAGGTAGAGTCTAAACCCCATGGCCATAAAGAACAATCATATAAGTTAGGGATAGTTCTCAAGTACACCAAGGTTGAGATAGGGCCTAATGCTTGCTAAATGTGTGTTTCTTTGTACGCTGGGTTGTGTGGTGGTGGTTTTGATGCCTTGCAGTCATACCCAGACCAAAAATAGTCTAGTGAGATGTAATCTGGCTTCCTCAGCAGCATCAGATTGGCTCCTACACCTTATCAGTGGGCTGAGGCAGAAATCACTTCAAACACCTACGGGACCGCAAGAATAAAAGTAAGTCATTTATGGTAGTAATCAACAGCTATACTCCAACGGATCTGGACAAAAAAACTTGTACAAGCAGCAGAAAGTAAAAGAAAAAGCTAGAGGGAAAAAAAAGTCAGTTTACAGAACAGAAGTAAGCCTTGAAGGCGTTTTTGATGAGAAGAAAAAAAGAAAGAAGGAAAAGAAAGGAATAAAGGAATAAACGGACTTTTGGAAAGTTTGGAGAACAGATAGATAAGGAAGATAGGCTGCTGCTGCTGCGTCGTTTGATTTCTCCGATTGTCAAACAGCTTTTGATTTTCTGCTAAGTTAAATAAATGGTGCTCATAAGAGGAACATCAAAATTCAATAATTCCCTTTGAGGGGATTGTTATGATGTTTTTGTGAGTAGCATTTCTTTCATCTACCAATTCAATTTATCTGGAAGTACAAAGTTGAAAAGGGAAAGGTTCCTAAATGCCAACATTGATTGAAAAGAAAGTTGAAAACGGATTTGCCAAAAAGTTGATCGTAATATTGTATTGAGTGGATGGGTGGTTACAACACCACTTCATTTGTCTGGTTCTACCTGTGTTGTCAAAGTCTATCCACTTTCCTGTCCAAAAGTATAATTTTCTGTGTGCAACATATAGCCCACTTTAAACAGTTAAAATATTAACTTAAATAGATATTACTCTTCTTGCTAGAATAAGCATAATCTGCTCAAGACAAGCTAGGCAAGACGTAAACAGTTTCATTGAGCTTGAAAGATCCACATAAACTGCAATGTAGTTCCCAATATAAGGAGAGCAATAAGGTTTCTTTGTTTCTGTGGTGGTTTCTATTTCAATAGTGGTTACAGTTAGTACAATATATTTTACATTACATTTACATTTACATTTAAGTCATTTAGCAGACGCTCTTATCCAGAGCGACTTACAAATTGGTGCATTCACCTTATGACATCCAGTGGAACAGTCACTTTACAATAGTGCATCTAAAACTTAAGGGGGGGTGAGAGGGATTACTTATCCTATCCTAGGTATTCCTTAAAGAGGTGGGGTTTCAGGTGTCTCCGGAAGGTGGTGATTGACTCCGCTGTCCTGGCGTCGTGAGGGAGTTTGTTCCACCATTGGGGGGCCAGGGCAGCGAACAGTTTTGACTGGGCTGAGCGGGAGCTGTACTTCCTCAGTGGTAGGGAGGCGAGCAGGCCAGAGGTGGATGAACGCAGTGCCCTTGTTTGGGTGTAAGAGACTGATCAGAGCCTGGAGGTACTGAGGTGCCGTTCCCCTCACAGCTCCGTGAGGCAAGCACCATGGTCTTGTAGCGGATGCGAGCTTCAACTGGAAGCCAGTGGAGAGTACGGAGGAGCGGGGTGACGTGAGAGAACTTGGAAGGTTGAACACCAGACGGGCTGCGGCATTCTGGATGAGTTGAAGGGGTTTAATGGCACAGGCAGGGAGCCCAGCCAACAGCGGTTACAGTAATCAGACGGGAGATGACAAGTGCCTGGATTAGGACCTGCGCCGCTTCCTGTGTGAGGCAGGGTCGTACTCTGCGGATGTTGTAGAGCATGAACCTACAGGAACGGGCCACCGCCTTGATGTTGGTTGAGAATGACGGGGTGTTGTCCAGGATCGCGCCAAGGTTCTTAGCGCTCTGGGAGGAGGACACAATGGAGTTGTCAGCCGTGATGGCGAGATCATGGAGCGGGCAGTCCTTCCCCGGGAGGAAGAGCAGCTCCGTCTTGCCGAGGTTCAGCTTGAGGTGGTGATCCGTCATCCACACTGATATGTCTGCCAGACATGCAGAGATGCGGTCGCCACCTGGTCATCAGAAGGGGGAAAGGAGAAGATTAATTGTGTGTCGTCTGCATAGCAATGATAAGAGAGACCATGTGAGGTTATGACAGAGCCAAGTGACTTGGTGTATAGCGAGAATAGGAGGGCCAAGAACAGAGCCCTGGGGGACACCAGTGGTGAGAGCGCGTGGTGAGGAGACAGATTCTCGCCACGCCACCTGGTAGGGCGACCTGTCAGGTAGGACGCAATCCAAGCGTGGGCCGCGCCGGAGATGCCCAACTCGGAGAGGGTGGAGAGGAGGATCTGATGGTTCACAGTATCGAAGGCAGCCGATAGATCTAGAAGGATGAGAGCAGAGGAGAGAAGTTAGCTTTAGCAGTGCGGAGCGCCTCCGTGATACAGAGGAGAGCAGTCTCAGTTGAATGACTAGTTTTGAAACCAATATAGTGCAGTTTGGAGGGAATATGTTTCTGTTCTTCTGTTTTGTTTTCTCCTAGGCGTTGGTTGGTTGGTTGGTTGGTTGTCAGAGAAGGTCAGTGATGCAAATATACAAAAGATATGATCTGTTAGATGTTTTTGACCCTGAGCACTCTCCTGTCTCCATGTCCTTACCCACAGCAAAATACCTGAGATTCTTCCAACTACGAGCCAAATTTAATTTGGCAATGTGCGTACTGTAAGGGCTTACACTGTATGCCTGGAACTGTAAATTAACATTAGCAAGAAGACAATATGCATGAATCGACATTACAAAGGCAACTCTTCAGCTGTAGATTCAGTCGCTCAAGTTATGATGTTTCTCCGCCATAGTGAAATTCCATTATTTTTTTCTCAAGCTACGTATCTATGTATAAGGAGGATAGACAAATTTAATTTGGAAACCAAATATCTGCTTAATTTTAGCAATTTTTACCATTTAAAAAAAAATATTTATTTTTTTACAACAACAAAAACTGACAGTAGTGGCATTTTGCACTTAAATTCACCAGAGTTTATGTGTAGGCCTATATTTGTTCAGTCCAAAACCAAAGGCCTAATTATTTCTGCTCTCTGTAGGACACAACGGGCACAGAATATTTTAAGCAGCTGCCCTGCATGTTGCCTAAAGCTAAAAGTTGTTTGATACGAACGCTAATTCAAACAAAGTAATCAGGAATGAAGCACAACATCTGGGGAAGGGGTCTGGGTTGGCACCTGATAACACAGAAGCATGATGGGAGACAGCACATTTTTGTCATTACATACTTTTTTCAAGATTAGATAATGTTAAAGTAATGAAGACCAAATCGGATTTCGGATACAAAGATGGTTATTAGCTTGATGTGTAGGTAAATATTGTAACTATTCCATACAGGAATATAGAAAGTAGACTTCTAGCTGTACCGAGCCAACTCATCATATTCCTACCACGTTTCATCCCCTGAACGTTTCATATTCCTACCACGTTTCATCCCCCATCCCCATACTGTCTTTAATTCTAACGTTCTCTTAAAAACCTCCCGGTTGATGTAGTCAGGGTGTTGGAGATTACATTCTGCAATTGAAGACGTTTAATAAGGTATTGAAAATGACTTTAAGCTTTGAAATGCTAAACGGAAGGAAATAGAAATTAGGCTGGAAATGCCACACACATAATTAACAAGCACAATGAATTCCAATAATCAAATAGCCCATCCTCTGAGAAAATGATTACACAGAAATGATTAGTATACAAGTTTAAACTAATCACCCAGGAGATAGACAGCCGTTATGCTAAACCAATATGATCTACCTCTTTCTTCTGTGTTTGACTTTGGGATGGATTCAATCCGTATCGCGGAAGAGCCGCGTTTAAAAATGTAAAGGTCATTTACGATTTAAATTTCAATATAACTATAATGTGGATCTTCCGCGATACTTCTGCGTTACCTATTAAATACAGCCCTCAGTCAATCACTATCTTCTGGGAAAGAGTAATATGTTCCTCCTTGTATAGACACACACGCTAGCACACACACACACACACACACACACACACACACACACATACTCAGTCAGTCAGTTCATCCCACGGCTCCTATTAATGTCAGACCTTTGCTCTCAGTTATCATCTGCGCACAGCCAGCCAGGCTTCATAGAGAATCAGGAGAGCTGGGTTAAATAAAACTGGAAGGCTTTCACTTTCGATCACATCCGACCTCTACGAGGCTCCACTGGCCAACAGGTTCAGGAGAGATACAGGGGCTTTGGATGTCAGCTGCTGCAAGCTGAGATCTAATGTATTTGTTCGTTTTGACTGTAGTTGTGAAATGCACTGCAACTGTGTACTTTGTACTGTCGTTTTGTGTGCATTTGTGACTCATTTTGTCATTGTGTGTTTGTTTAGAGACATTATTAATGGTGATAATTGTGGCTATGGGGATAAATACAGTGATCGAAAAAGGAGGAATCGACATGGGAGTGACTGTGATGCCACAAAAGGCTCCGAATGACAACATTCAAACGTTTTCAACAGCAGTGACATGCAGGAGACTATAGTACCATTTCGTGGCATTTTGAACACAGCATGATGTTGATCCTGCGACACTCATCACATCATGTTGACAACTTCAGTGTTGATTTGTAGGCCTTGTAGCTCACCCAACACCCCAGAACCCAGTGGGGAAATGAATTAGTGATATTAAAAGCAGGCACAAAGCGTAATGGTTTGATGCATCCCAATGTGTTTATTGATTAATAAATGGTCAGTGAGATCCTATTTCCCAGATATACTGTCCTGCCGCGCTACCGTAGGTGCTTTTCCAGGACAAATGCGATTCAGTTGAACTGATCCAATCCTTGTGGCATTGTTTTTATGTACTTCTGTTCTGCGCCTCCAGAGTTCCACTGTGATTACCTGTCTCTTTACAAATACATAAACATAAATCAAACTTGTTAGAGGGCCTTTTCCATAAATTCTTCACCAGAATAGAAAGGGTTTAACAGACGGATGGAATGTTACCAGCAATATCTTTGAAAGGGATTTCTGTTGTGACTTTATTGGTATCGTTAAAACCCCCTAGGGAGAAAACCTAGGACAATAAAACAAGAAAACACAGGCAGCATCAAGGTATGATTTTATGTCCGCTTTAAATATCGTTTCATAAAAAATCTGAATAAATTACTATTGGATCAGTTAAGAGACCATTGAAATATGTAATAAGTGCAATATATGGTAAGAGTCCAAACCCCAATTCCAGACATCAGATTCACATCTCAACCACTATCCTTATCACTTGTATTATTACTATTATTATAACTATTCCTTATACTTACAATGCATGTAGCAACATTACATTACAACCCCAATACACACATTTTATTATTTATTTGCCCAACACAGTAACATAAAGTACCACTCTTTCAAGTTCAGTGTTGCATGAAAAACACAACTAACAAATTCATTCTAAATCATATTTAAATGTATATTATTGTAATTAAGTTGAAATCACATCAGTCAAAACAACATTACAGTAGCCTTGATACAAAAGCACAGACTATAAACCTCGTTCACTTACTATGCCAAAGGCATTAATCAATGTTTTCCACCATGCAGTCCGATTTGGATATTTCCCTAAATCCCATTAGTTTATATTCATAATTCACTTCTTCTTCTTTTTTTTTTTTATCTCAAGGCTTTTTAGTTAGAGGTTTGACCTTTGTAGTCCAACGCATATAATCTATGTTTCCACTGTCTGTCCCATTTGTCCCTTCACTGCACTTGAGTGGGAAAGATAATTACACTTCAAATGAAGCTCCCTGCTCTCATTGTGTCCTGTCTTGCCTCTCTCTCGCTACACGGCACAATGGCGAGGTCAATGGCTCCCCACTCACCTCTTATTTACTAGATTCATGTTTATCTAATGCAGAATCAATAGCTTAGCACCAGGGGAAAGTTAGGGCTCCGGCTAACAATCGTTGAGAGCTACTTAACAGCACATCTGCCATGCTTTAGTGACCAATAAAGAGGAGGAGATGAGAGGAGAGGAGAGGAAAGGAGAGGAGAGGAGAGGAGAGGAGGGGAGAGGAGAGGAGAGGAGAGGAGAGGAGAGGAGAGGAGAGGAGAGGAGAGGAGAGGAGAGGAGAGGAGAGGAGAGGAGAGGAGAGGAGAGGAGAGGAGAGGCAATAATCTCAAGTCTCAGTCTACTTCCCAAATGGCACCCTATTTCCTATATAGTGCACTACTTTTAACCAAAACCCTATGTGCCCTGGTCAAAAGTAGTGCATTATATAGGGAATAAGGTGCCATTTGGGACAGCCTCAGTCCGGCCTCTCTCCTGTCTAAGGCAGAGAGGCCTCATTCACAACCAGACAATGGTGAGTGATGCTTATTAGGATGGATAGGGCACTGACCTCCTCAAGCATGAAAGTCAACCATGGTAGGATCCATGGAGAGAATCGTCTTTCTCTGACATTAATGATGCCAGGTGGTAAATATAGTGTAGTCCTAATGTTACTGTTTTAGCATGAGAGGGTTTGGCAAGATAAGAACATGCCACTGATCATTCTAATCCATTTGTATGCAATTTGTAGTTTTCCATTTAGGCTGTACAGGCCCGGATGGGTTTTGTGTAGTGGTGTTCTGTAGCCTGATGGCAATAGCTCATATTGCTTCAGCAGGGGTTGTGTGGTGGGGGTCATTGAACATTACAGTTGAATATCCTCCTCTCCTTCAAACCTTCAGTACAGTGGTTTTCTTTATCTCCCAGATCCCTGCGTTTTCAATACCTCAGCACTTAACCACTGCCTCAATGCCAGCTCCTGCTCACTTCAGATTGAGCATCTTTTGGCGAAATTTCACTTTTCTCCCCCAGTAAGCACTATCTGCTGTGATCCTCTGTGAACCTGAACAAAGACCTTACCATCTGTCAGCGTCAGTTGCCTCAAAGTGGCCAGGATTAATTGAAAAACAATCGAGGGCCAAATGGGAGGGTCAAAGCAATATGCATCCCTGCCTTGCAGGACTCGCAGGTCAGGTCTCCAATTTCCCCGCAGGATGCCTTCGCTCTGACATTAGCTCTGAGACGTCGGAACACATTGTGCCTATTTAGCTTAACGTTCCACCCCTATGGCAGGGAGCATTATCCGGGAGACAGATCCTAGGGGCCATGTACGCACGCGCACCCCGCCCCACACCCCCCCAGCCTGCGTTCCAGAAATGCAGAGCCGAGGTAATCAATGCTGTGAGGAATAATACTGCATTTGACTTGATCACTGCTGACATGTCTCTCTATCTCGTGGATATGTTATGACCATTCAAATATACTGTTCATTGCGATAGACATTGGCAAACATTGCCACGCCACAACAATGCTGTTGTCCTACTGTTTCACTTTCTTCTTGTTTGTTGGGAAGAGACAGAGAGAGAGAGAGAGATGGACAGATAGAAACAGAACGGGTACAGTACAAGAGTGATGTGCTCAGTCTGATCTGCAAGCTCAGCAGATCAAATCATCCTCCAAACCAGCTGACATGCTTTCAGGGTTGACTGAGCAGCTAGGAGCTCTCTGGCCCTGTCTGTATGGTGGAGTGGCTCTCGTGTGTGTGTGTGTGTGTGTGTGTGTGTGTGTGTGTGTGTGTGTGTGTGTGTGTGTGTGTGTGTGTGTGTGTGTGTGTGTGTGTGTGTGTGTGTGTGTGTGTGTGTGTGCGTGCGTGCGTGCGTGCGTGCGTGCGTGCGTGCGTGCGTGCGTGCGTGTGTGTGTGTGTGCGCGTGCACGTTTGTGTGTGTGACAATGATGCTTCTCTCTGTCTGTCTCTATGCAGTACAGACCTGCAGGATGACACTACTGGTTACGGCCATGTAGTCAACCACCTAGCTGACGTGATACAAAAACTGTACACTCAATAGATGAAAAAAGTACATATTGTCCAATGCAGTTCCTATGGTTGCCTGTTACAATCCGCCTGGAAGGGCCATGAAAAGATGACCAACTTCAGTGGACGCAGGGCGATTATTCAATAAACCAGCATTTGAACCAGCACCTCTCACCTCTTGTGATGTGCTGTGTTAGGGGGTTGGTTGGCATTGTGTTATGTTGTCCTATGCTGTGTTACAAATGATAAACAGACACGATGCCTTTGAAATTCTAAATATCCATCTTATTAATTTCAAAGTGTCATCACATTTCTGTAATGAACTGGCCGTAACTTGCCGGAGGACAGCAAATAACTGTGACTCCAGATCAAAAATCTATTATAGAGAAAGTCTGGGAGGTTCACAGTAGGTAGATCAAATCTAATAAGCAAATCAATAATGTTCATTCGGCAAATGAAGTGTAGCTCATAACCATGAAAAACAATATCACACGATCAAAGTCTCAGCCTCATGGCTGACATTATGAATAATGTCATGTATTGCTCCGTCAACAGGAAACTGACCTGCTAGCGGTATACCTTTATAATGCATTTCCTTCTAACTTGATCTCAAACCTCACTAGGAACCAAACACCTTTTGAATCATTGTCGCTGTAGGTCATTGCACTGTGAGATTGTCTAAATCTGTGGTTACGTCTAGAAATGTACATAGCATTCGAACAGACCCTCAGGAAGGATCGGACAACAACAAAAACGAATCCACACCTCAGACTTTTGAAGTAGTTTGAAGTGGTTTTGTTCTCCTTCACTATGTGAACAGAGGACAGAAGATAGGACGCTTCCATAAATAGCATGTCACGGCCAAATCGCTCCACCAACATGTGTCCTCTAAAAAAAAAAATGAATATAAGAATCTTAGCTGCTAGCTAGTGCATTTAATGACATATTTAACTTCCTTCATTAGCCACCATGAAAGGATTTGTCTCTATATATTCTTCAACCTTATAATTAACATCAGAATTATTCATCTGATACCCGTCAGGTTGAGACAACCAGTGGTTATGTGGTGCAGTGTGCTAAAGAGAGATGGTTGAAAGGCTCAATTACATCTCCACGAACAAAACATAATGTCTCCTCTCTTCTCTGTTGAGGCCGTACGTACACTTAATACTGGTGATGATTTGCTTATTCTTGCATAACTACAGTAAATGCATGCTAATGTCATTCAATTTCACTTCATTTGAAGTGGTTAATTTAGGGACATTAAATGGAAGAATATGTCAGGTTATTATAGGTAATCACATGGGTTCCGAGATAAACAACTTTACCATAGGATTTACATTTGGAAAATAAAAAGTGAACTAAGTAAGACTAAGAGCAACTAGACTGAACAAAAATATAGACGCAACATGTAAAGTGTTGGTCTCATGTTTCATGAGCTAAAATACAAGATCCAAGAAATCTCTCAAAAATGTTGTGCACAAATTTGTTTACATACCTGGAGCATGTATCCTTTTCCAAGATCATCCATCCACCTGACAGGTGTGGCATATCAAGAAGCTGATAAAACAGCATGATCATTACACAGGTGCGCCTTGTGCTGGGTACAGTAAAGGGACACTCTAAAATGTGGAGTTTTGTCACACAACACAATGCCACAGATGTCTCAAATTTCGAGGGATTGTGCAATTGGCATGCTGACTGCAGCAATGTCAACCAGAGTAGATGCCAAATAATTTAATGTTATTTCTCTACCGTAAGCTGCCTCAACGCTGTTTTAGAGGAATTTGGCAGTACGTCCAACTGGCCTCACAACCACAGACCACGTGTAACCATGCCAGCCCAAAGACATCCACATCTGGCTTATCCACCTGCAGGATCGTCTGAGACCACACCTGGATAAAAACTGTTGGTTTTGCACAACCAAATAATTTCTGCACAAACTATCCAGAAACTGTCCCATGGCCTGTCTGCGTGCTTGTTGTCCTCACCACCAGGGTCTTGACCTGA
>NW_025744390.1:0-11423 GCF_021184085.1 Oncorhynchus gorbuscha | reverse complement strand
CATCAAAATCCTGTACTACTTTGTCGGTCCATCTACGCTGGACCGGTTCGGGTGCTACATGTAGTGCCTTGATAGACTCTGGGGCTGAGGGTTGTTTCATGGACGAAGCATGGGTTCGGAAACATGACATTCCTTTCAGAGAGTTAGAGAAGCCTACGCCCATGTTACGCCTTAGATGGTAGTCATCTTCCCAGTATCAGATTTGAGACACTACCTTTAACCCTCACAGTATCTGGTAACCACAGTGAGACTATTTCTTTTTTGATTTTTCGTTCACCGTTTACACCTGTTGTTTTGGGTCATCCCTGGCTAGTATGTCATAATCCTTCTATTAATTGGTCTAGTAATTCTATCCTATCCTGGAACGTTTCTTGTCATGTGAAGTGTTTAATGTCTGCCATCCCTCCCGTTTCTTCTGTCCCTACTTCTCAGGAGGAACCTGGCGATTTGACAGGAGTGCCGGAGGAATATCATGATCTGCGCACGGTCTTCAGTCGGTCCCGAGCCAACTCCCTTCCTCCTCACCGGTCGTATGATTGTAGTATTGATCTCCTTCCGGGGACCACTCCTCCTCGGGGTAGACTATACTCTCTGTCGGCTCCCGAACGTAAGGCTCTCGAGGATTATTTGTCTGTGTCTCTTGGCGCCGGTACCATAGTGCCTTCTTCCTCTCCGGCCGGGGCGGGGTTCTTTTTGTTAAGAAGAAGGACGGTACTCTGCGCCCCTGCGTGGATTATCGAGGGCTGAATGACATAACGGTTAAGAATCGTTATCCGCTTCCCCTTATGTCATCAGCCTTCGAGATTCTGCAGGGAGCCAGGTGCTTTACTAAGTTGGACCTTCGTAACGCTTACCATCTCGTGCGCATCAGAGAGGGGGACGAGTGGAAAGCGGCGTTTAACACTCCGTTAGGGCATTTTGAGTACCGGGTTCTGCCGTTTGGTCTCGCCAATGCGCCAGCTGTTTTTCAGGCATTAGTTAATGATGTTCTGAGAGACATGCTGAACATCTTTGTTTTTGTCTATCTTGACGATATCCTGATTTTTTCTCCGTCACTCGAGATTCATGTTCAGCACGTTCGACGTGTTCTACAGCGCCTTTTAGAGAATTGTCTCTACGTAAAGGCTGAGAAGTGCTCTTTTCATGTCTCCTCCGTTACTTTTCTCGGTTCCGTTATTTCCGCTGAAGGCATTCAGATGGATTCCGCTAAGGTCCAAGCTGTCAGTGATTGGCCCGTTCCAAGGTCACGTGTCGAGTTGCAGCGCTTTTAGGTTTCGCTAATTTCTATCGGCGTTTCATTCGTAATTTCGGTCAAGTTGCTGCCCCTCTCACAGCTCTTACTTCTGTCAAGACGTGTTTTAAGTGGTCCGGTTCCGCCCCAGGGAGCTTTTGATCTTCTAAAAGAACGTTTTACGTCCGCTCCTATCCTCGTTACTCCTGACGTCACTAGACAATTCATTGTCGAGGTTGACGCTTCAGAGGTAGGCGTGGGAGCCATTCTATCCCAGTAGCTGATCTGTGATAAGGTTCATCCTTTGCGCTTATTTTTCTCATCGCCTGTCGCCATCTGGCGCAACTATGATGTGGGTAACCGTGGGCCGCTGCTGTATCAAGCAGCTAAGCGGAATGTGGGAAAATAATGCAGTTCAGGCGAGGCAAGGCCGATTCCACAATCGTTTGGACAGACCATAAGAACCTTGAGTACATCCGTTCTGCCAGCGACTTAATACCGTCAAGCTGGATTGGGCGTTGTTTTTCGCTCAGTTTCGAGTTTGTGATTCTACCGTCAGGTAGCAGAAACCACCAAGCCTGATGCCTTATCCCGTCTGTTTTAGTTCTTCTGTGGCTTCTACAGTCCGAAAGTTCTTCACTATGGGCGTGTTGTCGGGTTAGCAGTCTGGGGGTGAAAGACAGGTTAAGCAGCACTCCACGCCACACACTGCGTCGCCCAGCGTTGTCCTAGTAACCTCCTTTTCGTTCCTGTTTCCACTCGTCTGGCTGTTCTTCAGTGGGCTCACTCTGCCAAGTTAGCTGGTCATCCCGGTGTTCGAGGCACTCTTGCGTCTATTCGCCAGCGCTTTTGGTGGCCGACTCAGGAGCGTGACACGCGCCGTTTCGTGGCTGCTTGTTCGGACTGCGCGCAGACTAAGTCGGGTAACTCTCCTCCTGCCGGTCGTCTCAGACCGCTCCCCATTCCTTCTCGACCATGGTCTCACATCGCCCTAGACTTCATTACCGGTCTGCCTTTGTCTGCGGGGAAGACTGTGATTCTTACGGTTGTCGATAGGTTCTCTAAGGCGGCACATTTCATTCCCTCGCTAAACTTCCTTCCGCTAAGGAGACGGCACAAATCATTATCGAGAATGTATTCAGAATTCATGGCCTCCCGTTAGACGCCGTTTCAGACAGAGGCCCGCAATTCACGTCACAGTTTTGGAGGGAGTTCTGTCGTTTGATTGGTGCGTCCGTCAGGTCTCTCTTCGGGTTTTCATCCCCGATCTAACGGTCAAGCAGAGAGGGCCAATCAGGCGTTGGTCGCATACTAAAGCCTTTCTTTTAGGAAACCTCGTCTGCGGCGCAGACTGGCTCCCTGGGCAGAATACGCTCACAATTCGCTACCCAGCTAGTCTAACTTTATGAGTTATCTCCCGTTTTCAGTAGTCTGGTGCCGCCTCTCTGTTCTCCATCCCCAGCTTGCCGGTCCAGTTCCCTCCATCAAGCGTTTGCATCCCAACGTTGTGAGCGCACCTGGAGGAGGTGAGGTCTACTTTGCCGTTACAGGGCACAGACTGTGAGCCGCCAATAAACGCAGGATTAAGAGTCCAAGGTATTGTTGCGGCCAGAGAGTGTGGCTTTCCACTGTAACCTTCCTCTTCGACAGCTTCGTAAGTTGAAACTCCATGATTCATTGGTCCGTTCCGTGTCTCCCAGGTCGTCAATCTGTCGCTGTGCGACTCTTCTTCCCGCGACATCTTCGTCGCGTCCCATCCCTGTCTTCCATGTCTCCTGTGTCAAGCCTTTCTTCGCACTCCCGTTCGTCTTCCCTCCCCCTCCCCTGTCCTTGTCGAGAGCGCACCTATTTACAAGGTACATAAGATCATGGACATGCGTTCTCGGGGACGGGGTCACCAATACTTAGTGGATTGGGAGGGGGTTCGGTCCTGAGAGAGGGTTGGGTTCCGTCTCGGGACGTGCTGGACCGTTCACTCATTGATGATTTCCTCCGTTGCCGCCAGGATTCCTCCTCGAGTGCGCCAGGAGCGCTCGGTGAGTGGGGGGTACTGTCATGTTTTGTCATTGATTATCATGCCTTGTCCCTGTTCTTCTCCTTCTATTCGTTTCCTCTGCTGGTCTTATTAGGTTCTTTCCCTCTTTCTATCCCTCTCTCTCCCCCCCCCCTCTCTCACTCTCCCGCTCTCTCTTCTCTCTGCTCGTTCCGTTCCTGCTCCCAGCTGTTCCTATTCCCCTAATCAATCATTTAGTCTTCCCACACCTGTTCCCGATCCTTTTCCCTGATTAGAGTCCCTATTTCTCTCCTTGTTATTCGTTTCTGCCCTGTCGGTTCCTTGTCTAGAATTCACGTGCTGTGTTTGTGTATCGCCCTGTCGTGTCGTGTTTTCCTCAGATGCTGCGTGGTGAGCAGGTGTCTGAGTCTGTTTGGTTCAAGTGCCTTCCCGAGGCAACCTGCTGTTCACCTGCTGTTCAAGATCGAGTCTCCAGTTTGTCCTCGTCATTTCGAGTGAAAGTTGTGTTTTTTTGATTGTATTTACTTTTACTGGATTAAAGACTCTGTTTTCGCCAAGTCGCTTTTGGGTCCTCTTTCACCTGCATGACACCATGTTTCCCATATACTGTATGTCAAATGTGCTAGTGGGAACGTATGTATTTTGTTTCACATTGGTTGTGGGAATGAAGCCATATGTTTTCTGACCGGTAAAACTTAACATGTTTTAAACGTCCTGAGAACAGAAGTGAATTTCCGGGAACGTTTCACTTTATGTTTCATTAAGACTTTTGAAAACACTACTAGTTTATTTTGGGTTAACTTTTTTGAAGTTCAAGCACACAAACACATTAATATTTCATTGTGACACGGCATCAGTGAGATTCAAACTTACACAGTATACTCTTCTGTCTCTAACCACAGAATTAGTCCACTGTGCCACTAGGATGGAGCAAGCATGTGATGTTTTCTATGCATACAAAGCTATTCAAAGCTGACCCCATTTCAAAGGAAACTAGTACTCATTAAGATCAGGTGTGGGCCAATTAGTGGGCACACAGCCAATACACCTGAATATACTTGAGAAAAGAGAGAGTTTTGTTGATGCTGAGAACGGAATGTATATGTTTTTAAATAACATTCTCTGAATGTTACTAAAGTTTTCTTGTGGTTTTTATGGAAAGTTTTAACATTCTCAGAACAATTTGAAACCATGACTTTAAATGGAACCAAGATGAAAGCCTGTAGGAAACGTTAAGCTGAAGTACTGAAATTCCCAAAGAAAATTGTTTCTTAATGTTCTTGGAACAATTTCAGAACATGACTTTAATTAGAACCATGAGGAAACCTGTAGGAAATGTTTTGCTGAAGTACTGAAATTCCCACAGAAGAACGTTGTGTCTTAACATTCTCTGAACTATTTGAGGACATTTGCGATGTCAAACCATTTGGAGAACATTCCAAGAACATTACCAATATTGAAATAAAGTGTAAGCATGTTTGGAACTTTTGCGTTCTGTTAAAGTAATGAAATACCAACAAATATTATATATATATATTTTTTTAGTTCCTTAAATGTGCTGAGAACGTTCCAAAGCCAAGTAATTATCTTGAACCATTCTCAGAAAGTTGTGGGAAGGATGTATGCAAAATAACCATAGGACAACAACGCTAACATCAAGCTCTAAAAAACGTATGGTTCTCAGAACATTATAGATGCGGTAAAGGAGTCAATGGAAAGCAGTTGTTCCATTGAGCAGATTGGTGCACATTCAACAAATCTGATCTAACAAAGTGGATATTTGTCAAATCAGTTATGATTTATGTATTGTAACGGTCCCACAATGTCGTTACTTAAGTCCAATTTGGAAATATTTGTCTGTTTTCGCTGCATAACAGGTAGAAGTTTTATCTTTTCAGGTTAAGAAAAAGTGACTGCCAAATGCTAACTCCCGTTCGTATAAGATGGTTAGCACAGCTAGCATACAAAAATTGGTGGTGGTGAGTCAAAAGTCTTTCTTTAACTGTAATGCAGGTGATTGGTAACGATGACATCCATATACAAGCATTATGCTCTGATTTTTACCTCAACATCGAGTGAAATACATATGTAGACAGTAGCTTAAATGGAGGCTAATTTTGCTGGGGGGTAATGAGTCGACTCGGATTCTTTCCCCCATGGCCCTTTCCACCAAGTATTTCCATGGCAATTCCATTGTTTTTGGTCGAGTTCGATTGACCTCCTTAACACATTTATGTGCTAGCTGGGAGAGCTTTATTAGTTCTCAGGTGTCTGAGTAACACAATGCCCTAGAATATTGCATAATGGGATTATTATTCATAATTTTAATGGGACTCTCATAATTTACCAGAAAAACATATCAAAATATATGAATCATACAATTAAGTTGGATAATTCATAGTCAATGGTCAGTACACTACAGATTGTTTTGTGTAAAGAAAGGGTTTTTGGCAAACGTGTTTGTACAAAACAGTAATTCAACTAGATTAGAAGTGAGTAATGACTCACACTATAATCTTTCAGAGGTACATTGTGATCAGGAGTACATGATTGGGTGTACAGCACTATTCAGGAAGTCATGACCTTCGAGAGGGATGCTTTGACTATTACTAATATGGGTCTGCTTGCTTTGGCCGTTATCATGGACACAGAGAAAGAGAGAGATCCCCAGTTTGTGTTAGAGATCGTCCAGTGCGTCAGCCGGCCAGGCAGCCTTCCATCAGAGCATGGGGTCCTCTGGCCATACGCCATGCTGTTTAGGCCACAATGCCAAGTTTACTATCGGACCAACACTGCTCTGCTATGCTATGCCTGGTTGGCTGGCTGACTAGCTATAAGAGGAGCTGCGCTGTGCTGCCTGCCAGCCTTGGGCCTACTTTAAACGTCCAGACAGACAGACTGACAGAGACAGTGAGAGACAATGTGATCTGAGTGTGATCTGATCAAACACCAGACTCCCCACCCATCACCACTGACAGCCCCCTAAGTGAGCAGGACCAATAAAAGTCTCAGCTGCGCTCCCAAGCTTATATAGGCCAGACAGTCCAGAGCAATGAAATGAGAAAAAGAGGTAACCATTGGAAACATGGAGAAGACAAAATAAAACAGCCGAACAACATTATTCGAAGGGAAAAGGTATGCAGCACGTGCACGTGAAGGATGATATGCTGATGTCATTGAAAATACCGGTTTTCTTTTTCATCCGGAGTATCAATTTGGACACAACCAATATGATTCTGTTATGCAGGTGAATGAGGACCCAAAAGCGACTTGGCGAAAACAGAGTTTTTAATCCAGTAAAGTTACTTTACAAACAAAAGGCATAATACTACTCGTAATGACGAGAACAGACTGGAGACTTGATCAAGAACTGCAGGTTGCCTCGGGAAGGCACTTGAACGTAGCAGACTCAGACACCTGCTCACCACGCAGCATCTGAGGGAAACACGACACGACAGGGCAATACATAGACACAGCACGGTGAACAATAGACAAGGATCCGACAGGGCAGGAACGGAAAACAAGGAGAGAAATAGGGACTCTAATCAGGGAAAAGAATAGGGAACAGGTGTGGGAAGACTAAATGATTGATTAGGGGAATAGGAACAGCTGGGGCAGGAACGGACGATAGAGAGAGAGAGAGAGGAAGGGAGAGAGAAAAGAAAGGGAACGAACCTAAAAAGACCAGCAGGGGAAAATGAACAGAGGAAAGCCAAAATGACAAGACAATCTAAGACAAAACATGACAGTACCCCCACTCACCGAGCGCCTCCTGGCGCACTCGAGAGGAATCCTGGCGGCAACGGAGGAAATCATCAATAAGTGAACGGTCCAGCACGTCCCGAGACGGAACCCAACTCCTCTCCTCAGGACCGTAACCCTCCCAATCCACTAAGTATTGGTGACCCCGTCCCGAGAACGCATGTCCATGATCTTACGTACCTTGTAAATAGGTGCGCTCTCGACAAGGACGGGAGGGGGAGGGAAACGAACGGGGTGCGAAGAAAGGGCTTGACACAGGAGACATGGAAGACAGGATGGGCGCAACGGCGAAGATGTCGCGGAAGAAGCAGTCGCACAGCGACAGGATTGACGACCTGGGAGACACGGAACGGACCAATGAACCGCGAGTCAACTTACGAGAAGCTGTCGTAAGAGGAAGGTTGCGAGTGGAAAGCCACACTCTCTGGCCGCAACAATACCTTGGACTCTTAATCCTGCGTTTATTGGCGGCTCTCACAGTCTGTGCCCTGTAACGGCAAAGTGCAGACCTCACCCTCCTCCAGGTGCGCTCACAACGTTGGACAAACGCTTGAGCGGAGGGAACGCTGGACTCGGCAAGCTGGGATGAGAACAGAGGAGGCTGGTAACCCAGACTACTCTGAAACGGAGATAACCCGGTAGCAGACGAAGGAAGCGAGTTGTGAGCGTATTCTGCCCAGGGGAGCTGTTCTGCCCAAGACGCAGGGTTTCTGAAAGAAAGGCTGCGTAGTATGCGACCAATCGTCTGATTGGCCCTCTCTGCTTGACCGTTAGACTGGGGATGAAACCCGGAAGAGAGACTGACGGACGCACCAATCAAACGACAGAACTCCCTCCAAAACTGTGACGTGAATTGCGGGCCTCTGTCTGAAAGCAGGCGTCTAACGGGAGGCCATGAATTCTGAACACATTCTCGATAATGATTTGTGCCGTCTCCTTAGCGGAAGGAAGTTTAGCGAGGGGAATGAAATGTGCCGCCTTAGAGAACCTATCGACAACCGTAAGAATCACAGTCTTCCCCGCAGACAAAGGCAGACCGGTAATGAAGTCTAGGGCGATGTGAGACCATGGTCGAGAAGGAATGGGAGCGGTCTGAGACGACCGGCAGGAGGAGGTTACCCGACTTAGTCTGCGCGCAGTCCGAACAAGCAGCCACGAAACGGCGCGTGTCACGCTCCTGAGTCGGCCACCAAAAGCGCTGGCGAATAGACGCAAGAGTGCCTCGAACACCGGGATGACCAGCTAACTTGGCAGAGTGAGCCCACTGAAGAACAGCCAGACGAGTGGAAACAGGAACGAAAAGGAGGTTACTAGGACAAGCGCGCGCGGCAGTGTGCGTGAGTGCTTGCTTAACCTGTCTTTCAATTCCCAGACTGTCAACCCGACAACACGCCCATAAGGAAGAATCCCTCGGGATCAGTAGAAGCCACAGAAGAACTAAACAGACGGGATAAGGCATCAGGCTTGGTGTTTTTTGCTACCCGGACGGTAAGAAATCACAAACTCGAAACGAGGCGAAAAACAACGCCCAACGAGCTTGACGGGCATTAAGTCGTTTGGCAGAACGGATGTACTCAAGGTTCTTATGGTCTGTCCAAACGACAAAAGGCAGTCGCCCCCTCCAACCACTGTGCGCCATTCGCCTAGGGCTAAGCGGATGGCGAGCAGTTCCTTGTTACCCACATCATAGTTGCGCTCAGATGGCGACAGGCGATGAGAAAAATAAGCGCAGGATGAACCTTATCGTCAGACTGGAAAGCTGGGATAGAATGGCTCCCACGCCTACCTCTGAAGCGTCAACCTCGACAATGGTGTCTAGTGACGTCAGGAGTAACGAGGATAGGAGCGGACGTAAAACGTTCTTTAGAAGATCAAAAGCTCCCTGGGCGGAACCGGACCACTTAAAACACGTCTTGACAGAAGTAAGAGCTGTGAGAGGGGCAGCAACTTGACGAAATTACGAATGAAAAACGCCGATAGAAATTAGCGAAACCTAAAGCGCTGCAACTCGACCGTGACCTTGGAACGGGCCAATCACTGACAGCTTGGACCTTAGCGGAATCCATCTGAATGCCTTCAGCGGAAATAACGGAACCGAGAAAAGTAACGGAGGAGACATGAAAGAGCACTTCTCAGCCTTCACGTAGAGACAATTCTCTAAAGGCGCTGTAGAACACGTCGAGCGTGCTGAACATGAATCTCGAGTGACGGTGAAAAAATCAGGATATCGTCAAGATAGACAAAAACAAAGATGTTCAGCATGTCTCTCAGAACATCATTAACTAATGCCTGAAAAACAGCTGGCGCATTGGCGAGACCAAGCGGCAGAACCCGGTACTCAAAATGCCTAACGGGTGTTAAAAGCGCCGTTTTCCACTCGTCCCCCTCTCTGATGCGCACGAGATGGTAAGCGTTACGAAGGTCCAACTTAGTAAGCACCTGGCTCCCTGCAGAATCTCGAAGGCTGATGACATAAGGGAAGCGGATAACGATTCTTAACCGTTATGTCATTCAGCCCTCGATAATCACGCAGGGGCGCAGAGTACCGTCCTTCTTCTTAACAAAAAAGAACCCCGCCCCGGCCGGAGAGGAAGAAGGCACTATGGTACCGGCGTCAAGAGACACAGATAAATAATCCTCGAGAGCCTTACGTTCGGGGGAGCCGACAGAGAGTATAGTCTACCCCGAGGAGGAGTGGTCCCCGGAAGGAGATCAATACTACAATCATACGACCGGTGAGGAGGAAGGGGAGTTGGCTCGGGACCGACTGAAGACCGTGCGCAGATCATGATATTCCTCCGGCACTCCTGTCAAATCGCCAGGTTCCTCCTGAGAAGTGGGGACAGAAGAAATGGGAGGGATGGCAGACATTAAACACTTCACATGACAAGAAACGTTCCAGGATAGGATAGAATTACTAGACCAATTAATAGAAGGATTATGACATACTAGCCAGGGATGACCCAAAACAACAGGTGTAAAAGGTGAACGAAAAAATCAAAAAAGAAATAGTCTCACTGTGGTTACCAGATACTGTGAGAGTTAAAGGTAGTGTCTCAAATCTGATACTGGGAAGATGACTACCATCTAAGGCAAACATGGGCGTAGGCTTGTCTAACTGTCTGAAAGAATGTCATGTTTCCGAGCCCATGCTTTGTCCATGAAACAACCCTCAGCCCCAGAGTCAATCAAGGCACTGCATGTAGCACCCGAACCGGTCAGCGTAGATGGACCGACATAGTAAGTACAGGATCTAGATGAAGAGACCTGAGTAGTAGCGCTCACCAGTAGCCCTCCGCTTACTGATGAGCTCTGGCCTTTACTGGACATGAATTGACAAAATGTCCATCAAATCCGCAATAATAGAGGCACAGGCGGTTGGTGATCCTCCGTTCCCTCTCCTTGGTCGAGATGCGAATACCTCCCAGCTGCATGGGCTCAGTCTCTGAGCCAGAGGAGGAGATGGTTGCGATGCGGAGCAGGAAACACCGTTGACGCGAGCTCTCTTCCACGAGCTTGGTGACGAAGATCTACCCGTCGTTCTATGCGGATGGCGAGAGCAATCAAAGAGTCCACACTGGAAGGAACCTCCCGAGAGAGAATCTCATCTTTGACCACTGCGTGGAGTCCCTCCAGAAAACGAGCGAGCAGCGCCGGCTCGTTCCAGTCACTAGAGGCAGCAAGAGTGCGAAACTCTATAGAGTAATCCGTTATGGATCGATCACCTTGGCATAGGGAAGCCAGGGCCCTAGAAGCCTCCCCACCAAAAACTGAACGGTCAAAAACCCGAATCATCTCCTCTTTAAAGTTCTGGTAATTGTTAGAACAATCAGCCCTTGCCTCCCAGATAGCTGTGCCCCACTCTCGAGCCCGGCCAGTAAGGAGTGAAATGACGTAAGCAACCCGAGCTCTCTCGCTAGAGTATGTGTTGGGTTGGAGAGAGAACACAATATCACACTGGGTGAGAAAGGAGCGGCACTCCGTGGGCTGCCCGGAGTAGCAAGGTGGGTTATTAACCCTAGGTTCCGGGAGGCTCGGCAGGCCAGGAAGTAACAGGTGGCACGAGACGAAGACTCTGGAACTGTCCAGAGAGGTCGGAAACCTGAGCGGCCAGGTTCTCCACGGCATGGCGAGCAGCAGACAATTCCTGCTCGTGTCTGCCGAGCATGGCTCCTTGGATCTCGACGGCAGTGTTACGAGCATCTGTAGTCGCTGGGTCCATTCCTTGAGTCGGATCCTTCTGTTATGCAGGTGAATGAGGACCCAAAAGCGACTTGGCGAAAACAGAGTTTTAATCCAGTAAAGTTACTTTACAAACAAAGGCATAATTCTGTTTCGTAATGACGAGAACAGACTGGAGACTTGATCAAGAACTGCAGGTTGCCTCGGGAAGGCACTTGAGCGTAGCAGACTCAG
>NW_025744389.1:10000-11443 GCF_021184085.1 Oncorhynchus gorbuscha | reverse complement strand
TGTACTTCGTTCAGTTGCAGCCAGCACATTACATCCCCATAGAGGTACCAGTTACCCTACATTACATCCCCATAGAGGTACCAGTTACCCTACATTACATCCCCATAGAGGTACCAGTTACCCTACATTACATCCCCATAGAGGTACCAGTTACCCTACATTACATCCCCATAGAGGTACCAGTTACCCTACATTACATCCCCATGGAGGTACCAGTTACCCTACATTACATCCCCATAGAGGTACCAGTTACCCTACATTACATCCCCATAGAGGTACCAGTTATCCTACATTACATCCCCATGGAGGTACCAGTTATCCTACATTACATCCCCATAGAGGTACCAGTTACCCTACCCCTACATTACATCCCCATAGAGGTACCAGTTACCCTACATTACATCCCCATAGAGGTACCAGTTACCCTACATTACATCCCCATAGAGGTACCAGTTACCCTACATTACATCCCCATAGAGGTACCAGTTACCCTACATTACATCCCCATAGAGGTACCAGTTACCCTACATTACATCCCCATAGAGGTACCAGTTACCCTACATTACATCCCCATAGAGGTACCAGTTACCCTACATTACATCCCCATAGAGGTACCAGTTACCCTACATTACATCCCCATAGAGGTACCAGTTACGCTACATTACATCCCCATAGAGGTACCAGTTACCCTACATTACATCCCCATAGAGATACCAGTTACCCTACATTACATCCCCATAGAGGTACCAGTTACCCTACATTACATCCCCATAGAGGTACCAGTTACCCTACATTACATCCCCATAGAGGTACCAGTTACCATACCCCTACATTACATCCCCATAGAGGTACCAGTTACCCTACATTACATCCCCATAGAGGTACCAGTTACCCTACATTACATCCCCATAGAGGTACCAGTTACCCTACATTACATCCCCATAGAGGTACCAGTTACCCTACATTACATCCCCATAGAGGTACCAGTTACCCTACATTACATCCCCATAGAGGTACCAGTTACCCTACATTACATCCCCATAGAGGTACCAGTTACCCTACATTACATCCCCATAGAGGTACCAGTTACCCTACATTACATCCCCATAGAGGTACCAGTTACCCTACATTACATCCCCATAGAGGTACCAGTTACCCTACATTACATCCCCATAGAGGTACCAGTTACCCTACATTACATCCCCATAGAGGTACCAGTTACCCTACATTACATCCCCATAGAGGTACCAGTTACCCTACATTACATCCCCATAGAGGTACCAGTTACCCTACATTACATCCCCATACAGGGTACCAGTTACCCTACATTACATCCCCATAGAGGTACCAGTTACCCTACATTACATCCCCATAGAGGTACCAGTTACCATACCCTACATTACATCCCCATAGAGGTACCCAGTTACCTACATTACATCCCAT
>NW_025744388.1:0-11448 GCF_021184085.1 Oncorhynchus gorbuscha | reverse complement strand
TGAGTATTACTGTGGTCAAGGTGTATTAGTGTTAATGTGGTCAAGATGTATTAGTGTTACTGTGGTCAAGATGTATTAGTATTACTGTGGTCAAGATGTACTAGTATTACTGTGGTCAAAATATATTAGTATTACTGTGGTCAATATATATTAGTATTACTGTGGTCAAGAAGTACTGCTATTACTGTGGTCAAGATGTACTGCTATTACTGAGGTCAAGATGTAATGCTATTACTGTGGTCAAGATGTACTGCTATTACTGTGGTCAAGATGTACTGCTATTACTGTGGTCAAGATGTACTGCTATTACTGTGGTCAAGATGTACTGCTATTACTGTGGTCAAGATGTACTGCTGTTACTGTGGTCAAGATGTACTAGTATTACTGTGGTCAAGATGTATTAGTATTACTGTGGTCAAGATGTATGAGTATTACTGTGGTCAAGATGTATGAGTATTACTGTGGTCAAGATGTATGAGTATTACTGTGGTCAAGATGTATGAGTATTACTGTGGTCAAGATGTACTGCTATTACTGTGGTCAAGATGTATTAGTATTACTGTGGTCAAGATGTATGAGTATTACTGTGGTCAAGATGTATGAGTATTACTGTGGTCAAGATGTACTGCTATTACTGTGGTCAAAATGTATTAGCATTACTGTGGTCAAGATGTATTAGTATTACTGTGGTCAATATATATTAGTATTACTGTGGTCAAGAAGTACTGCTATTACTGTGGTCAAGATGTACTGCTATTACTGAGGTCAAGATGTAATGCTATTACTGTGGTCAAGATGTACTGCTATTACTGTGGTCAAGATGTACTGCTATTACTGTGGTCAAGATGTACTGCTATTACTGTGGTCAAGATGTACTGCTATTACTGTGGTCAAGATGTACTGCTATTACTGTGGTCAAGATGTACTGCTGTTACTGTGGTCAAGATGTATTAGTATTACTGTGGTCAAGATGTACTGCTATTACTGTGGTCAAGATGTATTAGTATTACTGTGGTCAAGATGTATGAGTATTACTGTGGTCAAGATGTATGAGTATTACTGTGGTCAAGATGTATTAGTATTACTGTGGTCAAGATGTACTGCTGTTACTGTGGTCAAGATGTATGAGTATTACTGTGGTCAAGATGTATTAGTATTACTGTGGTCAAGATGTATTAGTATTACTGTGGTCAAGATGTATGAGTATTACTGTGGTCAAGATGTATTAGTATTACTCTGGTCAAGATGTATTAGTATTACTGTGGTCAAGATGTATTAGTATTACTCTGGTCAAGATGTATTAGTATTACTGTGGTCAAGATGTATGAGTATTACTGTGGTCAAGATGTATTAGTATTACTGTGGTCAAAATGTATTAGTATTACTGTGGTCAAGATGTATTAGTATTACTGTGGTCAAGATGTATGAGTATTACTGTGGTCAAGGTGTACTGCTATTACTGTGGTCAAGGTGTATTAGTATTACTGTGGTCAAGATGTACTGCTGTTACTGTGGTCAAGGTGTATTAGTATTACTGTGGTCAAGATGTATTAGTATTACTGTGGTCAAGATGTACTGCTATTACTGTGGTCAAGATGTATTAGTATTACTGTGGTCAAGATGTACTAGTATTACTGTGGTCAAGATGTACTAGTATTACTGTGGTCAAGATGTACTGCTGTTACTGTGGTCAAGATGTACTAGTATTACTGTGGTCAAAATATATTAGTATTACTGTGGTCAAGATGTATTAGTATTACTGTGGTCAAGATGTATTAGTGTTACTGTGGTCAAGATGTATTAGTATTACTGTGGTCAATATATATTAGTATTACTGTGGTCAAGAAGTACTGCTATTACTGTGGTCAAGATGTACTGCTATTACTGAGGTCAAGATGTAATGCTATTACTGTGGTCAAGATGTACTGCTATTACTGTGGTCAAGATGTACTGCTATTACTGTGGTCAAGATGTACTGCTATTACTGTGGTCAAGATGTACTGCTATTACTGTGGTCAAGATGTACTGCTATTACTGTGGTCAAGATGTACTGCTGTTACTGTGGTCAAGATGTACTAGTATTACAGTGGTCAAAATGTATTAGTATTACTGTGGTCAAGATGTATTAGTATTACTGTGGTCAAGATGTATTAGTATTACTGTGGTCAAAATGTACTGCTATTACTGTGGTCAAGATGTATTAGTATTACTGCGGTCAAGATGTATTAGTATTACTGTGGTCAAAATGTACTGCTATTACTGTGGTCAATATGTACTGCTGTTACTGTGGTCAAGATGTATGAGTATTACTGTGGTCAAGATGTATGAGTATTACTGTGGTCAAGATGTATTAGTATTACTGTGGTCAAGATGTACTGCTATTACTGTGGTCAAGATGTATTAGTATTACTGCGGTCAAGATGTATTAGTATTACTGTGGTCAAGATGTATTAGTATTACTGTGGTCAAGATGTATTAGTATTACTGTGGTCAAGATGTATTAGTATTACTGTGGTCAAGATGTATTAGTATTACTGCGGTCAAGATGTATTAGTATTACTGTGGTCAAGATGTATTAGTATTACTGTGGTCAAGATGTATTAGTATTACTGTGGTCAAGATGTATTAGTATTACTGTGGTCAAGATGTATTAGTATTACTGTGGTCAAGATGTATTAGTATTACTGTGGTCAAGATGTACTGCTATTACTGAGGTCAAGATGTAATGCTATTACTGTGGTCAAGATGTACTGCTGCTTAATATGGTCAAGATGTATTTGCTACTTAATGTGGTCAATATGCACTAGTATTACTGTTGTCTAGATGTACTGTTATTACTTCTACATGACAGATTGCCATTTCAGTTGCAAGGACTATCAGTGATAAACATCAGGTTATGACATACAATTATTAAAGTCATAGTCTGTTATAGCCTACTACCACTTATATGATTGGATGGTAAATCCTAACATATTGTGTGCTGGTGTGTTTGAGACTTTAAGGTTTAATAGAGTGTCTGTTCAGACTGCTGCCCCTCCCAGTCCTGACCAAGAATGTCAGTGAGATAGAGAAAAACATATACCGGCACAATAAAGAAAGATAAAAATCAAGGAAAGTGAGGGTAGGAGTGTCTGAACGAGATAGATGTAAAGAGAGGAAAATGCTAAAGAGACTGCGAGAAAGGGAGGGAGAGAATGCAATGGAGAAAGAGAGAAGGGATGGAGAAAATAACCCTGGCGGCTGGGTCCAGCAGGAAATTCAATAAAAATTCTTCAAAAGGGCCCATCCTGACATTGAAAAATTGTGAAATTATAAAAGCGAGCAGGGTAAAGAAAGAAAGGAGTTATTGTATTTGGCACAGAGAAGAGAGGAAAGAGCCCAGGGCTGCCTTTGTCGTCAAATGAGCCGTCACCAACGGAGAGAGTTTAGCCTCATGGTGATTAAATATGGGCCTGGAACATGCTGCCTAGCTGCTAGCCGAGGAGAGATGGAAGGAATAGCAAAGAGCGAGATGGAGAGACAGCGAGAGACAGAGAGAGAGAGAGAGAGAGAGAGAGAGAGAGAGAGAGAGAGAGAGAGAGGGGGAGACAGTGAGAGAGAGAGAGAGAGAGAGAGAGAGAGAGAGAGAGAGAGAGAGAGAGAGAGAGAGAGAGAGAGAGAGAGAGAGAGAGAGAGAGAGAGGGGAGACAGTGAGCGAGAGAGAGAGAGAGAGAGAGAGAGAGAGAGAGAGAGAGAGAGAGAGAGAGAGAGAGAGAGAGAGAGAGAGGGGGGAGCGGGAGAGAGAGAGAGAGAGAGAGAGAGAGAGAGAGAGAGAGAGAGAGAGAGAGAGAGAGAGAGAGAGAGAGAGAGAGAGAGGGGGACAGTGAGAGAGAGAGAGAGGGAGAGAGAGGAATGATCAAATATACAGACAACAAATTCCAATTGGCTATACTAAAACTCTTTTAACATCATCCTTATCTCTGGCATCTTCCCCAATATTTGGAACCAAGGACTGATCACCCCAATCCACAAAAAGTGGAGACAAATTTGGACCCCAATAACTACCGTGAATATGTGTCAACAGTAACCTTGGGAAAATCCTCTGCATTATTATTAACAGCAGACTCATACATTTCCTCAGTCAAAACAATGTACTGAGCAAATGTCAAATTGGCTTTTTACCAAATTACCGTACAACAGACCATGTATTCACCCTGCACACCCTAATTGACAACCAAACAAACCAAAACAAAGGCAAAGTCTTCTCATGCTTTGTTGATTTCAAAAAAGCCTTCGACTCAATCTGGCATGAGGGTCTGCTATACAAACTGATGGAAAGTGGTGTTGGGGGTAAAACATACGACATTATAAAATCCATGTACACAAACAACAAGTGTGCGGTTAAAATTGGCAAAAACACACACATTTCTTCTCACACAGGTCGTGGGGTTAGACAGGATGCTTAAGCCCCACCCTCTTCAACATATATATCAAACGGGTGGCGCGGGCACTAGAAAAGTCTGCAGCACCCGGCCTCCCCTGCTAGAATCGAAGTCAATGTCTGCTGTTTGCTGATGATCTGGTGCTTCTGTCACCAACCAAGGAGGGCCTACAGCAGCACCTAGATCTTATGCACAGATTCTGTCAGACCTGGGCCCTGACAGTAAAAATCTCAGTAAGACCAAAATAATGGTGTTCCAAAGGTCCAGTCACCAGGACCACAAATACAAATTCCATCTAGACACTGTTGCCCTAGAGCACACAAAAAACTATACATACCTTGGCCTAAACATCAGCGCCACAGGCAACTTCCCACAAAGCTGTGAACGATCTGAGAGACAAGGCAAGAAGGGCATTCTATGCCATCAAAAAGAAACATAAATTTCAACATACCAATTAGGATTTGGCTAAAAATGCTTGAATCAGTCATAGAGCCCATTGCCCTTTATGGTTGTGAGGTCTGGGTCCGCTCACCAACCAAGACTTCACAAAATGGGACAAACACCAAATTGAGACTCTGCACACAGAATTCTGCAAAAATATCCCTCCGTGTACAACGTAAAATCACCAAATAATGCATGCAGAGCAGAATTAGGCCGATACCCACTAATTATCAAAATCCAGAAAAGAGCCGTTAAATTATACAACCACCTAAAAGGAAGCAATTCACAAACCTTCCATAACAAAGCCATCACAAACAGAGATGAACCTGGAGAAGAGTCCCTAAACAAGCTGGTCCTGGGGCTCTGTTCACAAACACAAACACACCCTACAGAGCCCCAGGACAACAGCACAATTAGACCCAACCAATCATGAGAAAACAAAAAGATAATTACTTAACACATTGGAAAGAATTAACAAAAAAACAGAGCAAACTAGAATGCTATTTGGCCCTACACAGAGAGTACACAGCGGCAGAATACCTGACCACTGTGACCCCAAAATTAAGGAAAGCTTTGACTATGTACAGACTCAGTGAGCATAGCCTTGCTATTGAGAAAGGCCGCCGTAGGCAGACACTGGCTCTCAAGAGAAGACAGGCTATGTGCTAACTGCCCCACATAATGAGGTGGAAACTGAGCTGCACTTCCTAACCTCCTGCCCAATGTATATGACCATATTAGACAGACATATTTCCTCCAGATTACACAGATCCACAAAGAATTCGAAAACAAATCCAATTTTGAAAAACTCCCATATCTTTTGGGTGAAATTCCACAGTGTGCCATCACAGCAGCAAGATTGTGACCTGTTGCCTACGAGAAAAAGGGCAACCAGTGAACAAACACCATTGTAAATACAACCCATATTTATGCTTATTTATTTTATCTTGTGTCCTTTAACTATTTGTACATTGTTATATATAATATGACATTTGTAATGTCTTTACTGTTTTTAAACTTCTGTATGTTTACTGTTAATTTTTGTTGTTTTTCACTTTATATATTCAAACTTTGTATTGAATTTGAGTCTACCTCACAGAGACCTGCTTTGAGGTTAGAATGTCAGCTACTAAAAGGCTTCTATAGACCATCTCTGTAGCAAGAAACTCCAAAACTGGGATGTCCTTTTTAACAATCAAAACCCTGCCTAAATTGGGAGGAAAATTCCCTTCAGCATTGATAGATAAAGGAGATCAGTGTTGGCGTTCAATGAGAAGTAAACTGACATTTTCATGGCATTGAGAAAATAAATGACTAATGAAATGATCAAATCCAACCTAGGTAAAGAAAACAGAGAAAGCATTGACTGTCCAGATAAAGAAGATTTCCCTGAAAGAGAGAGAGCAAAACAATTGAAGAAAAGAACACCACCAGGCAGGTCCATCAGATTGTTGTGAAGAAGTTTAAAAAGCCGGATTGATAGATAAAAAAGATGTTCCTTCAAGTTCTCTTTAGAAACACTGAAGAAGAAGAAACAAAAGCCCTTGATAGATAAAGGACAACTTTGGAAGGAGTCATCAGAGCATTGAAATTGTAAAGAAAACTTTCAGCTCATAGATAAAGGATCTCTCTGATCAGAGATGAGCATCAATGAGTCAGTGATCATCTCTGTGATGAACATCAAACAGAGATCAACAGCTGAGATTGTAAGAGCATCAAACATGATAGATAAAGAAGAGAGTATATTGCAGCATTGGAGTCAGCTTTATAAAGAGTGGTCAAGAAGAAAGCAACATTGATAGATATCCATAAGTCAAAGTGAGAAAGTTTGCAAACATGGAGCATTGATAGATACAAAAACACAACTTTCACTCGAAATGACGAGGACAAACTGGAGACTCGATCTTGAACAGCAGGTGAACAGCAGGTTGCCTCGGGAAGGCACTTGAACCAAACAGACTCAGACACCTGCTCACCACGCAGCATCTGAGGAAAACACGACACGACAGGGCGATACACAAACACAGCACGGTGAATTCTAGACAAGGAACCGACAGGGCAGAAACGAATAACAAGGAAGAAATAGGGACTCTAATCAGGGAAAGGATCGGGAACAGGTGTGGGAAGACTAAATGATTGATTAGGGGAATAGGAACAGCTGTAGAATGGGAAGCACAGGGACAAGACAAGATAATAAATGACAAAACATGACAGTACCCCCACTCACCGAGCGCCTCCTGGCGCACTCGAGGAGGAATCCTGGCGGCAACGGAGGAAATCATCAATGAGTGAACGGTCCAGCACGTCCCGAGACGGAACCCAACTCCTCTCCTCAGGACCGTAACCCTCCCAATCCACTAAGTATTGGTGACCCCGTCCCGAGAACGCATGTCCATGATCTTATGTACCTTGTAAATAGGTGCGCTCTCGACAAGGACGGGAGGGGGGAGGGAAGACGAACGGGGTGCGAAGAAAGGGCTTGACACAGGAGACATGGAAGACAGGATGGACGCGACGAAGATGTCGCGGAAGAAGCAGCGACAGGATTGACGACCTGGGAGACACGGAACGGACCAATGAACCGCGGAGTCAACTTACGAGAAGCTGTCGTAAGAGGAAGGTTGCGAGTGGAAAGCCACACTCTCTGGCCGCAACAATACCTTGGACTCTTAATCCTGCGTTTATTGGCGGCTCTCACAGTCTGTGCCCTGTAACGGCAAAGTGCAGACCTCACCCTCCTCCAGGTGCGCTCACAACGTTGGACAAACGCTTGAGCGGAGGGAACGCTGGACTCGGCAAGCTGGGATGAGAACAGAGGAGGCTGGTAACCCAGACTACTCTGAAACGGAGATAACCCGGTAGCAGACGAAGGAAGCGAATTGTGAGCGTATTCTGCCCAGGGGAGCTGTTCTGCCCAAGACGCAGGGTTTCTGAAAGAAAGGCTGCGTAGTATGCGACCAATCGTCTGATTGGCCCTCTCTGCTTGACCGTTAGACTGGGGATGAAACCCGGAAGAGAGACTGACGGACGCACCAATCAAACGACAGAACTCCCTCCAAAACTGTGACGTGAATTGCGGGCCTCTGTCTGAAACGGCGTCTAACGGGAGGCCATGAATTCTGAATACATTCTCGATAATGATTTGTGCCGTCTCCTTAGCGGAAGGAAGTTTAGCGAGGGGAATGAAATGTGCCGCCTTAGAGAACCTATCGACAACCGTAAATCACAGTCTTCCCCGCAGACAAAGGCAGACCGGTAATGAAGTCTAGGGCGATGTGAGACCATGGTCGAGAAGGAATGGGGAGCGGTCTGGGACGACCGGCAGGAGGAGAGTTACCCGACTTAGTCTGCGCGCAGTCCGAACAAGCAGCCACGAAACGCGCGTGTCACGCTCCTGAGTCGGCCACCAAAGCGCTGGCGAATAGACGCAAGAGTGCCTCGAACACCGGGATGACCAGCTAACTTGGCAGAGTGAGCCCACTGAAGAACAGCCAGACGAGTGGAAACAGGACGAAAGGAGGTTACTAGGACAAGCGCGCGGCGACGCAGTGTGCGTGAGTGCTTGCTTAACCTGTCTTTCAATTCCCCAGACTGTTAACCCGACAACACGCCCATAAGGAAGAATCCCCGGGATCAGTAGAAGCCACAGAAGAACTAAACAGACGGGATAAGGCATCAGGCTTGGTGTTCTTGCTACCCGGACGGTAAGAAATCACAAACTCGAAACGAGCGAAAAACAACGCCCAACGAGCTTGACGGGCATTAAGTCGTTTGGCAGAACGGATGTACTCAAGGTTCTTATGGTCTGTCCAAACGACAAAAGGAACGTCGCCCCCTCCAACCACTGTCGCCATTCGCCTAGGGCTAAGCGGATGGCGAGCAGTTCACGGTTACCCACATCATAGTTGCGCTCAGATGGCGACAGGCGATGAGAAAAATAAGCGCAAGGATGAACCTTATCGTCAGACTGGAAGCTGGGATAGAATGGCTCCCACGCCTACCTCTCTGAAGCGTCAACCTCGACAATGAATTGTCTAGTGACGTCAGGAGTAACGAGGATAGGAGCGGACGTAAAACGTTCTTTTAGAAGATCAAAAGCTCCCTGGGCGGAACCGGACCACTTAAAACACGTCTTGACAGAAGTAAGAGCTGTGAGAGGGCAGCAACTTGACCGAAATTACGAATGAAACGCCGATAGAAATTAGCGAAACCTAAAAAGCGCTGCAACTCGACACGTGACCTTGGAGCGGGCCAATCACTGACAGCTTGGACCTTAGCGGAATCCATCTGAATGCCTTCAGCGGAAATAACGGAACCGAGAAAAGTAACGGAGGAGACATGAAAGAGCACTTCTCAGCCTTTACGTAGAGACAATTCTCTAAAGGCGCTGTAGAACACGTCGAACGTGCTGAACATGAATCTCGAGTGACGGAGAAAAAATCAGGATATCGTCAAGATAGACAAAAACAAAGATGTTCAGCATGTCTCTCAGAACATCATTAACTAATGCCTGAAAAACAGCTGGCGCATTGGCGAGACCAAACGGCAGAACCCGGTACTCAAAATGCCCTAACGGAGTGTTAAACGCCGTTTTCCACTCGTCCCCCTCTCTGATGCGCACGAGATGGTAAGCGTTACGAAGGTCCAACTTAGTAAAGCACCTGGCTCCCTGCAGAATCTCGAAGGCTGATGACATAAGGGGAAGCGGATAACGATTCTTAACCGTTATGTCATTCAGCCCTCGATAATCACGCAGGGCGCAGAGTACCGTCCTTCTTCTTAACAAAAAAGAACCCGCCCCGGCCGGAGGAAGAAGAAGGCACTATGGTACCGGCGTCAAGAGACACAGACAAATAATCCTCGAGAGCCTTACGTTCGGGAGCCGACAGAGAGTATAGTCTACCCGAGGAGGAGTGGTCCCCGGAAGGAGATCAATACTACAATCATACGACCGGTGAGGAGGAAGGGAGTTGGCTCGGGACCGACTGAAGACCGTGCGCAGATCATGATATTCCTCCGGCACTCCTGTCAAATCGCCAGGTTCCTCCTGAGAAGTAGGGACAGAAGAAACGGGAGGGATGGCAGACATTAAACACTTCACATGACAAGAAACGTTCCAGGATAGGATAGAATTACTAGACCAATTAATAGAAGGATTATGACATACTAGCCAGGGATGACCCAAAACAACAGGTGTAAACGGTGAACGGAAAATCAAAAAAGAAATAGTCTCACTGTGGTTACCAGATACTGTGAGGGTTAAAGGTAGTGTCTCAAATCTGATACTGGGAAGATGACTACCATCTAAGGCGAACATGGGCGTAGGCTTCTCTAACTCTCTGAAAGGAATGTCATGTTTCCGAACCCATGCTTCGTCCATGAAACAACCCTCAGCCCCAGAGTCTATCAAGGCACTACATGTAGCACCCGAACCGGTCCAGCGTAGATGGACCGACAAAGTAGTACAGGATTTTGATGGAGAGACTTGAGTAGTTGCGCTCACCTGTAGCCCTCCGCTTACAGATGAGCTCTGGCTTTACTGGACATGAATTAACAAAATGTCCAGCAACTCCGCAATAGAGGCACAGGCGGTTGGTGATCCTCCGTTCCCTCTCCTTAGTCGAGATGCGAATCCCTCCCAGCTGCATGGGCTCAGTCTCTGAGCCAGAGGAGGAGATGGTTGCGATGCGGAGCAGGAAACACCGTTGATGCGAGCTCTCTTCCACGAGCCCGGTGACGAAGATCTACCCGTCGTTCTATGCGGATGGCGAGAGCAATCAAAGAGTCCACATCTGAAGGAACCTCCCGGGAGAGAATCTCATCCTTAACCACTGCGTGGAGTCCCTCCAGAAAACGAGCGAGCAGCGCCGGCTCGTTCCACTCACTAGAGGCAGCAAGAGTGCGAAACTCAATAGAATAATCCGTTATGGACCGTTCACCTTGGCATAAGGAAGCCAGGGCCCTAGAAGCCTCCCTACCAAAAACTGAACGGTCAAAAACCGAATCATCTCCTCTTTAAAGTTCTGGAACTTGTTAGAGCAATCAGCCCTTGCCTCCCAGATAGCTGTGCCCCATTCTCGAGCCCGGCCAGTAAGGAGTGAAATGGCGTAAGCAACTTTAATCCAGTAAAGTAAATACAAACAAAAAACACAACTTTCACTCGAAATGACGAGGACAAACTGGAGACTCGATCTTGAACAGCAGGTGAACAGCAGGTTGCCTCGGGAAGGCACTTGAACCAGACAGACTCAGACACCTGCTCACCACGCAGCATCTGAGGAAAACACGACACGACAGGGCGATACACAAACACAGCACGGTGAATTCTAGACAAGGAACCGACAGGACAGGAACGGAACACAAAGGAAGAAATAGGGACTCTAATCAGGGGAAAGGATCGGGAACAGGTGTGGGAAGACTAAATGATTGATTAGGGGAATAGGAACAGCTGGGAGCAGGAACGGAACGATAGAGAGAAGAGAGAGCGAGAGAGTGAGAGAGGGAGGGGAGAGAGAGGGATAGAAAGAGGGAAAGAACCTAATAAGACCAGCAGAGGGAAACGAATAGAATGGAAGCACAGGGACAA
>NW_025744387.1:0-11517 GCF_021184085.1 Oncorhynchus gorbuscha | reverse complement strand
ATTCTAGCAGCCGTATTTAGCACTAACTGAAGTTTATTTAGTGCTTTATCCGGGTAGCCGGAAAATAGAGCATTGCAGTAGTCTAACCTAGAAGTGACAAAAGCATGGATTAATTTTTCTGCATCATTTTTGGACAGAAAGTTTCTGATTTTTGCAATGTTACGTAGATGGAAAAAAGCTGTCCTCGAAATGGTCTTGATATGTTCTTCAAAAGAGAGATCAGGGTCCAGAGTAACGCCGAGGTCCTTCACAGTTTTATTTGAGACGACTGTACAACCATGCAATTTTGGTGCTTCACCATGTTTCATTGAAATGTACAGCTGTGTGTCATCCGCATAGCAGTGAAAGTTTACATTATGTTTTCGAATAACATCCCCAAGAGGTAAAATATATAGTGAAAACAATAGTGGTCCTAAAACAGAACCTTGAGGAACACCGAAATGTACAGTTGATTTGTCAGAGGACAAACCATTCACAGAGACAAACTGATATCTTTCCGACAGATAAGACCTAAACCAGGCCAGAACATGTCCGTGTAGACCAATTTGGGTTTCCAATCTCTCCAAAAGAATGTGGTGATCGATGGTATCAAAAGCAGCACTAAGGTCTAGGAGCACGAGGACAGATGCAGAGCCTCGGTCCGATGCCATCAAAATGTCATTTACCACCTTCACAAGTGCCGTCTCAGTGCTATGATGGGGTCTAAAACCAGACTGAAGCATTTCGTATACATTGTTTGTCTTCAGGAAGGCAGAGTTGTTGCGCAACAGCCTTCTAAAATCTTTGAGAGGAATGGAAGATTCGAGATAGGCCGATAGTTTTTTATATTTTCTGGGTCAAGGTTTGGCTTTTTCAAGAAAGGCTTTATTACTGCCACTTTTAGTGAGTTTGGTACACATCCAGTGGATAGAGAGCCGTTTATTATGTTCAACATAGGAGGCCAAGCACAGGAAGCAGCTCTTTCAGTAGTTTAGTTGGAATAGGTCCAGTATACAGCTTGAAGGTTTAGAGGCCATGATTATTTTCATCATTGTGTCAAGAGATATAGTACTAAAACACTTGAGCGTCTCTCTTGATCCTAGGTCCTGGCAGAGTTGTGCAGACTCAGGACAACTGAGGTTTGGAGGAATACGCAGGTTTAAAGAGGAGTCCGTAATTTGCTTTCTAATAATCATAATCTTTTCCTCAAAGAAGTTCATGAATTTATCACTGCTAAAGTGCAAGTCATCCTCTTTGGGGAATGCTGCTTTTAGTTAGCTTTGCCACAGTATCAAAAAGGAATTTCGGATTGTTCTTATTTTCCTCAATTAAGCTAGAAAAATAGGACGATCGAGCAGCAGTAAGGGCTCTTCGGTACTGCACGGTACCATCCTTCCAAGCTAGTCGGAAGACTTCCAGTTTGGTGTGGCGCCATTTCCGTTCCAATTTTCTGAAGCTTGCTTCAGAGCTCGGGTATTTTCTGTGTACCATGGAGCTAGTTTCTTATGAGACATTTTTAGTTTTTAGGGTGCAACTGCATCTAGGTATTGTGCAAGGTTAAATTGAGATCCTCAGTTAGGTGGTTAACGGATTTTTGTCCTCTGGCGTCCTTGGGTAGGCAGAGGGAGTCTGGAAGGGCATCAAGGAATCTTTGTGTTGTCTGTGAATTTATAGCACGACTTTTGATGTTCCTTGGTTGGGGTCTGAGCAGATTATTTGTTGCAATTGCAAACGTAATAAAATGGTGGTCTGATAGTCCAGGATTATGAGGAAAACATTAAGATCCACAACATTTATTCCATGGGACAAAACTAGGTCCAGCGTATGACTGAGAGTGAGTGGGTCCAGAGACATGTTGGACAAAACCCACTGAGTCGATGATGGCTCCAAAAGCCTTTTGGAGTGGGTCTGTGGACTTTTCCATGTGAATATTAAAGTCACCAAAGATTAGAATATTATCTGCAATGACTACAAGGTCTGATAGGAATTCAGGGAACTCAGTGAGAAACGCTGTATATGGCCCAGGAGGCCTGTAAACAGTAGCTATAAAAAGTGATTGAGTAGGCTGCATAGATTTCATGACTAGAAGCTCAAAAGACGAAAACGTCATTTTTTTTTTTTGTAAATTGAAATTTGCTATCGTAAATGTTAGCAACACCTCCGCCTTTGGGATGCACGGGGATATGGTCACTAGTGTAGCCAGGAGGTGAGGCCTCATTTAACACAGTAAATTCATCAGGCTTAAGCCATGTTTCAGTCAGGCCAATCACATCAAGATTATGATCAGTGATTAGTTCATTGACTATAATTGCCTTTGAAGTAAGGGATCTAACATTAAGTAGCCCTATTTGAGATGTGAGGTATCATGATCTCTTTCAGTAATGACAGGAATGGAGGTGGTCTTTATCCTAGTGAGATTGCTAAGGCGAACACCGCCATGTTTAGTTTTGCCCAACCCAGGTCGAGGCACAGACACGGTCTCAATGGTGATAGCTGAGCTGACTACACTAACTATGCTACTGGCAGACTCCACTATGCTGGCAGGCTGGCTAATAGCCTGCTGCCTGGCCTGCACCCTATTTCATTGTGGAGCTAGAGGAGTTAGAGCCCTGTCTATGTTGGCAGATAAGATGAGAGCACCCTCCAGCTAGGATGGAGTCCGTCACTCCTCAGCAGGTCAGGCTTGGTCCTGTTTGTGGGCGAGTCCCAGAAAGAGGGCCAATTATCTACAAATTCTATCTTTTTGGGAGGGGCAGAAAACAGTTTTCAACCAGCGATTGAGTTGTGAGACTCTGCTGTAGAGCTCATCACTCCCCTAACTGGGAGGGGGCCAGAGACAATTACTCGATGCCGACACATCTTTCTAGCTGATATGCACGCAGAAGCTATGTTGCGCTTGGTGATCTCTGACTGTTTCATCCTAACATCATTGGTGCCGACGTGGATAACAATATCTCTATACTCTCTACACTCGCCAGTTTTAGCTTTAGCCAACACCATCTTCAGATTAGCCTTAACGCCGGTAGCCCTGCCCCCGGTAAACAGTGTATGATCGCTGGATGATTCGCTTTAAGTATAATACTGCGGGTAATGGAGTCGCCAATGACTAGAGTTTTCAATTTGTCAGAGCTAATGGTGGAAGCTTCCGGCGTCTCAGACCCCGTAACGGGAGGAGTAGAGACCAGAGAAGAATCAGCCTCTGACACCGACCCGCTGCTTAATGGGGAGAACCGGCTGAAAGTTTCTGTCTGCTGAATGAGCGACACCGGTTGAGCGTTCCTACAGCATTTCCTTCCAGAAACCGTGAGAAAGTTGTCCGGCTGCGGGGACTGTGCCAGGGGATTTATACTACTATCTGTACTTACTGATGGCACAGACGCTGTTTCATCCTTTCCTACACTGAAATTACCCTTGCCTAACGATTGCGCCTGAAGCTGGGCTTGCAGTACAGCTATCCTCGCCGTAAGGCGAGCACAGCGGCTGCAATTAGAAGGCATCATGTTAATGTTACTACTTAGCTTCGGCTGTTGGAGGTCCTGACGAATCGTGTCCAGATAAAGCGTCCGGAGTGAAAAAGTCGAGGAAAAAATAAATATATGAACGGTAATTAAAAAGTGAAACCCGTAAAGTTGTCAGGTAGCAAAATAGGTTGGCAACAAAACGCACAGCAATTTGAAAACAAGCCTGCAAGTTGTTTAAAGTTTGCCACAAGCCACCTGGGAGACACACCAAACATGTGGAAGAAGGTGCTCTGGTCAGATGAAACCAAAATTGAACTTTTTGGCAACAATGCAAAACGTTATGTTTGGCGTAAAAGCAACACAGCTCATCACCCTGAACACACCATCCCCACCGTCAAATATGGTGGTGGCAGCATCATGGTTTGGGCCTGCTTTTCTTCAGCAGGGACAGGGAAGATGGTTAAAATTGATGGGAAGATGGATGGAGCCAAATACAGGACCATTCTGGAAGAAAACCTGATGGAGTCTGCAAAAGACCTGAGACTGGGACGGAGATTTGTCTTCCAACAAGACAATGATCCAAAACATAAAGCAAAATCTACAATGGAATGGTTCAAAAATAAACATATCCAGGTGTTAGAATGGCCAAGTCAAAGTCCAGACCTGAATCCAATCGAGAATCTGTGGAAAGAACTGAAAACTGCTGTTCACAAATGCTCTCCATCCAACCTCACTGAGCTCGAGCTGTTTTGCAAGGAGGAATGGGAAACAATGTCAGTCTCTCGATGTGCAAAACTGATAGAGACATACCCCAAGCGACATACAGCTGTAATCGCAGCAAAAGGTGGCGCTACAAAGTATTAACTTAAGGGGGGCTGAATAATTTTGCACGCCCAATTTTTCAGTTTTTTATTAGTTAAAAAAGTTTGAAATATCCAATAAATGTCGTTCCACTTCATGATTGTGTCCCACTTGTTGATTTTTCACAAAAAAATACAGTTTTATATCTTTATGTTTGAAGCCTGAAATGTGGCAAAAGGTCGCAAAGTTCAAGGGGGCCGAATACTTTCGCAAGGCACTGTACCTAGACTAACTTGCCCGTATAGATGGATGAGCACTTCTCCCTTTCTGTCACGGATTCCATGGTTGCCCTTAGTTTGAAGATGTAATCCGGAGACAGGTGTTTTATACAACAGCCTTCTGTGTGTTCTCTTTTTGACTCCCTCTGCATATTTGCAATCAAATGCCAGAATTCTCTCCATCTCCTTTAACTATCACACTCTGCTTCCATCAGACATTCCACTGATTTCAAAACACGGTCCTCCAAAAAAAATGAATAGCATTAGCACTTTTGCAGTTCTTTGTGATATCTTTCAAAAAAGTTGCATTAGACAAGATTACCTACACATACTGAGCAGCTCATGTTATAGACAGAAGTGCGATACATGGCAGACCAATCCAAACGTATCTCTCGGCATGTCCAGCCCATCCATTATCTCAGCCAATCATGACTAGTGGGAAGGTTCCTCCCTTTTTCCGTAAGCTAAACCAACTAGGCTCATAATTTAACAATTGTATTTGTACTTACAGATGGCATACACATTCGTTATTAAGTCACATTAAAGTTCACATGTTCCATAAGGCATTTCTGCCCCCCCCCCCCAAAAAAACACATTTTGATAAAAGATGTTTACGTTCAAATGCCTCTCCTGTGAAGTAGTGACACACGACATATCGCTAGTTTCCTGAAACAAGTTGCATATGCAGTCAAAATGACTGCCTCGGTGCCTCTAGTGTTAATTGCAGAACATTCTGTGCTTTGGGTTAGCTGTGCTTTAGAGACTGTTGATTCCCAGTAGAGAGGGAATGGTAGCTTTGCAATGGAGAGGCTGACTGTGCTCTAGTTGTGCTCAACCATAACATATTTCTCTTACTAAATTAATCCTGTAGCTGTTCACTGGCTGTAGATATGATAGTATACCGTGTGCCCCTAATGCGAGCCTGCTTACTCTCTCTCCATCTCTCCCTCTTTCTCTCCATCTCACTCTCTCTCCCTCACTCCTCTTCCTTTCCATCTCTAATTAAAATGTATTGTCCCCTGCAGCAGGATGGTCTCTGTATAAAGCCTCTGGGACATGCGGGTCAAGGCCTGCCTGCTCCATCTTAACCCTTCTATAAGACTCAGCCAACAAAAGAACAGTAGGGGATCTAGAACAAACTCTGCAGGCTAATGCTGTTTACATTGGGTTGCACAGATTTCAGGCTTTTAAGATAACCAATATTTATTTTTATGCTTGGAAGTGGGTAAAAGTAAAACACCATTTCGAACTGACACCATGTGTTACTTGTTGATAACATAACATGGTAATATGATCTATACGACAGTGACATTGGTGATTGTATTATAAAAGTACATATATTTTTGCAAATATATTCATAGAAGTTGAGCAGAGCTGTGTATTCAGTCCTTGTCCAGCTGGTAGTGATAGCCTTGCCTATGTACATTACAGTACCTGTCTTTTAGGTCAGGATGCAAATAGAATTATGGTAATGACACATCTGGCTGTCCTGCTATGGTATGGCAGTGAGGCTGGCTGGCTGGTCCAGTGGCATGGTCATTGTTTGGTTCCCAACCAGGGGTACTAGAATTTGGCTCACCTAGCTTATGGTTAATTAATGCCTCTACCTACCCGAGTACCTGGGAAATTTGAATCTGGTGTGACTAAGGTTCACATGTGAGTCGGTTAAGAATTAGTAGTGATGGCTCAGGACGTGTGAATACATGACATATTCATGAGGATGAAGTCGTTTCTGGACGTGTACAGTATGTGTAGTCCAGCCTTAGTGTTCACATACTGTATGTACTGATGAAGTAGTTGTGATGTATGATACCATGTGTGTATGTCACAGGCTAGTGAACATTAACCCACTAGTATTCATTGGGGCATGGTGAATAAACATCACGTCAGTAGGCTTTATAATGACTGCTGATCCATGACGGTACATACTATAGCCCAGCTGTCTGTGACCAGGAGCTACAAAGGCATGAAGAGATGATGGGAGGAAATGTAGGCCAGATACATCTACTTGGTTCTCCTACTGTACTGTGCTACACTACATGGACAAAATATTCTGATGAGCAAAAATGCAAATGTAGGATTAGTTACATTTAGTGAGGAATACCTGAAGGAAAAGAAGACAACCCAGGGAGAAAGAGAGAGAGAGAAACACTGAGTGAGTGAAAAGGAGAGGGAGAGAAAGATGGATGACTAGGTTTCTTTCTGGCTGGGTCCTCGCAGTGATGGAGCCTTTATCTGAAGGTAGTAGATTATCTCTGAGAGTAGAAACTCCTGGAGGTAGAAAGAGTTTCAAGATGAAACCATGGGATTCTTTGTTTACTTGGTTACTTGGCTACTTTCTCCCCTGCAAGCTCTGAAGTGTAAATACCTACTTGGTTACTTGCTCTCAACCAGGCTATGTAGTGTTTACTGTGTACTTGATCGTTCAGTCTCTCCTGCTTATTTGTGACCCTGTTGAGAACATTTTCATAGCCCACTGCAGCACAGTGTAAATCAAATTGCTGTGTGGATAGCGGTAATGATGTTGAAAACAGAGCGGGCAAGGAAGTGGATCAGGAGGGCTATCTGCTGTCGTAAACACATACTAAATTGCTGTGGATGGCGGACTAGATTCTACTTCCGTGTACCGCTAACACTGCAGCATGTAGGGAGAAGTGTCTATCCTTCATCACTCTCACTCTCACTCTACCCATGTTGCTCTTTCTCTCCATCTCTCGCTGTTCTCTCCTTTTAGTACCTGCAGGATTCTCCCCACACCACATAGAGAAAGAGTCTGTTATTGGAGGAGTGGAGACTGGGACAGGATATTCCGTTTTTTTTTCAGGTTTCTGGGAGTCTGGGAAGAATGTGCTGTGAGTTAAGTTATATCAGATTCTGAAGTTATATAGCCCCACATAATGTTCTCTGATATCAGATTGTGCTCTGATGCTCTGACAGTGAATATAGGATCCCACTGCTGGGTGTTGGCTCTGCTGTGTTAGTATATATTATTCTACAGTGGAGAGAAAAGTATGGGCTGTTTGAGAGAAGTCAAATTCTTTCCTGGCTCTGCAATCAGTGTTGATTGGTCTCTTACTGTTAGGTAGACAGTGGTTGTGAATGTTTGCGTGTGTGACACCTGTGTGTGTTTTGCCCCATATCTGTCAGTTCTCTTTTGCTGGTTAATCTTTTTCTGTGTGCATACCTCGTTACCATGGAGAGGTCTTCTCGTTGCTACGACATTGGTTCCCTTGGTAATAACTTTACTATGACCAGTGTGTGTGTGGGTCATATTGATCCCTCAAGTCCCTGAACCTGAGTTGTGAATTACACTGAACTGGACACTAGGCAGCCTGAAATCACACCAGAAACGTAACAGTAGACCGATTGTTTTGTAGCCATTTTTTGTCTGATCTTTACATTTGGCAATGCTGCACCCTCAAGCATGGTTTCTAACCTTCTGCTTTCTGGCATGACTTAACCTATCCTTAACCTGACCACAAAAATGAAATAACCCCCAAAATCTTGCTAACATGCTTCAACCTAACCTGTCTCTGCTGACACTCACAAGCCTGATTCCCACTATAGGGCCAACCCAAGCTGTACTGGGCTGGTCTGGTTACACATCCACCACGGTTGATGGAACCATGCTGGAAAGGACACTATGAACATAACCCATGCGAGCCAGCACAGTAGGATTCTGGACGGCTCTATAGTGCACGGCCGGCTCACTCATTAGGCAGGATTAGGCCACTCATTAGGTCTAAGGCGGTAGATTGACGAGAGCGGCCTTTTCTAAGCTAAACTGACCAAGATGCACCTCCAACAACAACACATAAAAACTCACATAATTCTGCCCAAAAACAATTTCTCTCAACCAGTGGCATATGGGCTTTTTAGGTGATCGCTGATGCCGCTCTGTGATAAGCAGTGCCCACTTTGTCAAAGGTAGGGGCGACATAAATCATGTAGCAGATATAGGATATGGTAGACAGGGTATGTAGCCATTTCTGTAGGCCAAAGAATGGAGATCAAATGTAAGAGACCGACACTTTTTTACATCATGCAGGTTTCTCTGGTTTCTCCGATCAAATTGCCTAACTAACCTAAATGGTGCTAAATCAAATAAAATATGTGCTGTAATTTTAACAAACAACATATCCTAAAAACAGGACAGGTCAAAGTACAATGGACAATATAGAATGGACAACCACAACCGTTGTCTAGGAGTTTCACCTCATTGTCTTAATCAGTGGTTTCAGGTTTGTACTGGTCAATTTTTGACAAGCTGATCATAGCGAAAAATACCTCTGCATTTCCCGTTGTGTAAACTCATTGCAAATAGGCTCACGATAACTCCTGATAAAGTTGGGTAGCTGATATTCAAAGCTTAAATAGTCAAATTGATTAGTCACAGGAATCAGGACTAATAAAGCCAATGCAACGGCCTGTTTTGCAAATGATGATCCTAACACATGAATGGGCATTCATAACATTCCATTGTGGCTGACATGGTAGGCTACACCCCAGTAAGCATGAGCCAACGTCTTTTGGATGTTTTTTGGGGGGTCATGTCCGAACCAGACATCTTTTTTTTGGTGTTTTACAAACATTAAGCTTACCACAGATGAGCATTTCATAAAATTCTATCTCAGGCAAAACTGTAGGTACCTCAAGCACGGGCCGATGCCTTTTAGGGCAGTCCGGACCGGCCTTGATTTACACATCCACAGATACATGAATCTGAACCGATCATAGACTTCTATGTTTGCTTCAGATTTGGTGCGGTCCAGACCGGCCTTCATTTCAACGTCCATGGACAGTGATTTTTGGTCCGGTCGACACAACAATCTGGACAGCACTTTTTGGTCTCACCTAGGGCGGCAGAACAGCAAGGACCGTCCCTGCTATTGTCTGAATCCGGCGTCACTTCTCTGTTATTATAGTATATCTGAACACAGCTCTGATTTTCTTTGTCTCTCACTCTCACTTTTCTTTACTGCTTTCTCATACCTTTTCTGTCAATCTCACACCTTCCCTTCATCTCTTTCATACTGTATCCCTCAACTCCCTTTTCCTCCTTCCTCTCCAAGAGCTGCTTGGAGGAGCCAGACTCTCTGAGTTGGCCTTGACTGACGCTCACTCTTCAAGGTCAAATAGGGGGTGCTTATATTTGTCCTGTTTAATGCATGCACAGGTGGGTAACCTGTACGAGTGTGAAAATGGAAATGTATTTTTTGCTTATCCCAACTCCCCGGACCCATTATTGTTGTCGAAATACCAACTTTTCGGTTTCTAACGCTCCAACCATGAGGCTACCTGCCTTAGCAGACAGACAATGGTGTGTGCATGCGTGTACGTGCGCTGGTATTTCAATAAAGGGATTTGTGCTACCATATTGCTGCGGCTGGAACCACTCCTAGGGCCAGGTTTCCCAAGAGCATCTTAAAGCTAAGTTCATCGTTAGAGCCTTCATAGGAGCATCGTTACACCTCCAAACGATTTCCTAAAACCATCGATATTAACGTTGCCCTTGAAAAGGCTCTTAATGTAACGCCTGCCTCAGACCTCTTAAAACAGGTGCTATTTCAGCATCCCTTTATAAACAGAAGATCTCCGATAAACACAGAATCACATGTTTTGTCATCTCTCTGTGACCACTTTCAGACTTCACGAGTAAATAAAGATGCCAGTGTCTTTGCAGTTGATACAAACAAACAATGTCTAAAAATATGCTTCAAATGAAAACTGAGATAAATGAACTCAAATATAAATATAGCAGGCATTAAATACTTTACTTATGTTCAATGAATTGAGTTCTACTTGTAGACTACTGTCTGTCATTTGTCTCAATATATTTTATGATGTGTGCGCAATGGTGTGCCAAATCTGTGATTTTGTGCATTTTTATTGGGTAAGCTTTAGAATAAGCTGCCTCAATATTTGCAGCAGCCAGAGGTGGTAATATCTCTCTAATGTTAAGGTACATTTTGAGAAACCCTGGTTATTTACACACTGAGCTTCTCTCTCTCTCTCTCTCTCTCTCTCTCTCTCTCTCTCTCTCTCTCTCTCTGTCTCTGTCTCTCTCTCTCTCTCAGGAAAATCTACAGTATACTTTTCTGTAGCGTGTGTGAGTAGTTCTGTAATATGTGTGAGTTTATGCATTCTTGCATCTGTGTGTGTTTGTGTACTTGAGTAGATTAGCCAATAACAAAGATGTCTCCTTTCCTCCGCGCTCAACCCGCAATATTACACACATCAAACAAAACACATCGCTAGCTAAACATCCCTCTGACCCTTCTAGTATTGAATTTCATTGTACACATGCACGCACAGACTGCTCTTCCCACACATGTATGTTGCTGACAGTCAGAGCTCAGTCTTTGTATCCTATCACCATAACAACTGCTTTTCAGATAAGCTGAAAAAAGCCAGAGTGAATTTCTCCTCAGTATGGCTAAGGATGGTGAGAGGAGCAGTCAGCTGTCCTTCTCAGTGCCAGTGTGTGTGTCTCTATTTGAGGGAGCGAGGGGGAGCCTGGTAGGGGCGAGAAGGGAGGAGATGGCTGTGAGTGAGGGAGCGAGGGGGAGCCTGGTAGGGGCGAGAAGGGAGGAGATGGCTGTGAGTGAGGGAGCGAGGGGGAGCCTGGTAGGGGCGAGAAGGGAGGAGATGGCTGTGAGTGAGGGAGCGAGGGGGAGCCTGGTAGGGGCGAGAAGGGAGGAGATGGCTGTGAGTGAGGGAGCGAGAGAGAGCTGTCAAGTTGTGGAGGAGTTAAAGAGAGGGATTCTGGAAGGCGGAATATATTTGTCGCCTCGCATGGTGAGTTGCACACGCCTTCTACATGATGTTATGTTAATCAGCAACGCTGGCCACAGACAAGGTGTGTGTGTGTTTAGTGTGCGTGTCTGTGTGTGCGTGTTATTTTGTGTAAATATGTGCGAGCGTGTGTATGTCTGTCAAAATAATCCTTTGTTTGTGTCACGCATGCTTTTACTTTGCTGTACCTTTTACTTTGTGTG
>NW_025744386.1:0-11552 GCF_021184085.1 Oncorhynchus gorbuscha | reverse complement strand
AACTTCCGGCGCCGACTGAGATGGCCGCCTCGCTTCGGCGTTCACTAAAACTATGCAGTTTTTTTGTTTTACGTGTTATTTCTTACATTAGTACCCCAGGTCATCTTAGGTTTCATTACATACAGTGAGAAGAACTACTGAATATAAGAGATCAGCGTCAACTCACCATCAGGTACGACCAAGAATATGTTTTCAGCGACTCGGATCTGTGTTCTGCCTTACAAACAGGACAACGAATGGATCGCATGCAGCACCCAAGGAAACGACTCCGAAGAGGAAACGCGGCGGTGTTCTGGTCAGACTCCGAAAAAGGGCACATCGCGCACCACTTCCCAGCATTCTTCTTGCCAATGTCCAGTCTCTCGACAACAAGGTTGATGAAATCCGAGCAAGGGTGGCATTCCAGAGGACATCAGAGACTGCAACGTTCTTTGCTTTACGGAGACATGGCTTACTGGGAAAAACGCTATCCAGGGCGGTACAGCCAACGGGTTTCTCCACGCACGCGCCGACAGAAACAAACATCTATCTGGTAAAAGAGTGGAGGGGCGCATGCCTCATGACTAACGGACATGGTGTGATGAAGGAAACATACAGGAACTCAAATCCTTCTGTTCACCTGATTTAGAATTCCTCACAATCAAATGTAGACCGCATTATCTTCCAAGAGAATTCTCTTCGATTATAATCACAGCCGTATATATCCCCCCCAAGCAGACACATCGATGGCTCTGAACGAACTTATTTAACTCTTTTGCAAACTGGAAAACATTTATCCGGAGGCTGCATTCATTGTAGCTGGGGATTTTAACAAAGCCAATCTGAAAACAAGACTCCCTAAATTTATCAGCATATCGATTGCGCAACCAGGGGTGGTAAAACCTTGGATCATTGTTACTCTAACTCCGCGACGCATATAAGGCCCTGCCCCCGCCCCCTTTCGGAAAAGCTGACCACGACTCCATTTTGCTGATCCCTCTCTACAGGCAGAAAATTAAAAACAAGAAAGGCTCCCACGCTGAGGTCTGTCCAACGCTGGTCAGATCTAAGCTGACTCTACACTCCAAGACTGCTTCCATCACGTAGTTGGGACATGTTTCGTATTGCGTCAGATGGGAATATTGACGAATACGCTGATTCGGTGTGCGAGTTCATTTAGAACGTGCGTGAAGATGTCGTTCCCATAGCAACGATAAAAACATTCCTAACCAGAAACCGTGGATTGATGGCAGCATTCGCGTGAAACTGAAAGCGCGAACCACTGCTTTTAATCAGGGCAAGGTGTCTGGCAACATGACTGAATACAAACAGTGCAGCTATTCCTCCGTAAGGCTATTAAAACAAGCTAAGCGTCAGTACAGAGACAAAGTGGAATCTCAATTCAATGGCTCAGACACAAGAGGTGCATGTGGCAGGGTCTACAGTCAATCACGGACTACAAGATGAAATCCAGCCCAGTCACGGACCAGGATGTCTTGCTCCCAGGCAGACTAAATAACTTTTGCCCGCTTTGAGGACAATACAGTGCCACTGACACGGCCTGCAACGGAAACATGCGGTCTCCTTCACTGCAGCCGAGGTGAGTAAGACATTTAAACGTGTTAATGTCATGTTTTGTCTTATATCATCTTGTCATTTTGCTTTTCCTTCTGTTCGTTTCCCCCTGCTGGTCTTATTAGGTTCTGCTCCCTCTTTCTATCCCTCTCTCTCCCTCCCTCTCCTCTCTCCTCTCTCTATCGTTCCGTTCCTGCTCCCAGCTGTTCCTATTCCCCCTAATCATCATTTAGTCTTCCCACACCTGTTCGATCCTTTCCCTGATTAGAGTCCCTATTTATTCCTTTGTGTTCCGTTCCTGTCCCGTCGGTTCCTTGTTTTGTATTCACCATGCTGTGATTGTGTTTCGCCCTGTCCTGTCGTGTTTTTTGCCTTCATCAGATGCTGCGTGTGAGCAGGTGTCTCTGTCTACTACGGCCTGCGCTTGAGGCGACCTGCAGTCTGTGTTCGCTTCTCTTGTTATTCCCCTCTACAGACTAGAGGATTTCTGTTTGTATTCCCTGTTTGGATTTGAATAAACTCTGTTTCTGTTAAGTCGCTTTTGGGTCCTCTATCACCTGCATGACAGAAGGAACCGACCAAGGAATGGACCCAGCGACTTCAGACGCTCGTTACACTGCCGTCGAGATCCAAGGAGCCATGCTCGGCAGACACGAGCAGGAATTGTCTGCTGCTCGCCATGCCGTGGAGAACCTGGCCGCTCAGGTTTCCGACCTCTCTGGACAGTTCCAGAGTCTACGTCTCGTGCCACCTGTTACTTCCTGGCCTGCCGAGCCTCCAGAACCTAGGGTTAATAACCCACCTTGCTACTCCGGGCAGCCCACTGAGTGCCGCTCCTTTCTCACGCAGTGTGAGATTGTGTTCTCTCTCAACCCAACACATACTCTAGAGAGAGAGCTCGGGTTGCTTACGTCATTTCACTCCTTACTGGCCGGGCTCGAGAATGGGGCACAGCTATCTGGGAGGCAAGGGCTGATTGCTCTAACAAGTTCCAGAACTTTAAAGAGGAGATGATTCGGGTTTTTTGACCGTTCAGTTTTTGGTAGGGAGGCTTCTAGGGCCCTGGCTTCCTTATGCCAAGGTGAACGGTCCATAACGGATTATTCTATTGAGTTTCGCACTCTTGCTGCCTCTAGTGAGTGGAACGAGCCGGGCGCTGCTCGCTCGTTTTCTGGAGGGACTCACGCAGTGGTTAAGGATGAGATTCTCTCCCGGGGGTTCCTTCAGATGTGGACTCTTTGATTGCTCTCGCCATCCGCATAGAACGACGGGTAGATCTTTCGTCACCGGGCTCGTGGAAGAGAGCTGCATCAACGGTGTTTCCCTGCTCCGCATCGCAACCATCTCCCTCCTCTGGCTTTGAGACTGAGCCCATGCAGCTGGGAGGGGATTCGTCTCGACTAAGGAGAGGGAACGGAGGATCACCAACCGCCTGTGCCTCTATTATGAGTTGCTGGACATTTTGTTAATTCATGTCCAGTAAGAGGCCAGAGCCCATCAGTAAGCGAGGGCTACTGGTGAGCGCTACTACTCTGGTCTCTTCATCTAGATCTTGTACTACTATGTCGGTCCATCTACGCTGGACCGGTTCGGTGCTACATGCAGTGCCTTGATTGACTCTGGGGCTGAGGGTTGTTTCATGGACGAAGCATGGGTTCGGAAACATAACATTCCTTTCAGACCGTTAGACAAGCCTACGCCCATGTTTGCCTTAGATGGTAGTCATCTTCCCAGTATCAAATTTGAGACACTACCTTTAACTCTCACAGTATCTGGTAACCACAGTGAGACTATTTCTTTTGATTTTCCGTTCACCGTTTACTCCTGTTGTTTTGGGTCATCCCTGGCTAGTATGTCATAATCCTTCTATTAATTGGTCTAGTAATTCTATCCTATCCTGGAACGTTTCTTGTCATGTGAAGTGTTTAATGTCTGCCATCCCTCCTGTTTCTTCTGTCCCTACTTCTCAGGAGGAACCTGGCGATTTGACAGGAGTGCCGGAGGAATATCATGATCTGCGCACGGTCTTCAGTCGGTCCCGAGCCAACTCCTTCCTCCTCACCGGTCGTATGATTGTAGTATTGATCTCCTTCCGGGACCACTCCCTCGAGGTAGACTATACTCTCTGTCGGCTCCCGAACGTAAGGCTCTCGAGGATTATTTGTCTGTGTCTCTTGACGCCGGTACCATAGTGCCTTCTTCTTCTCCGGCCGGGCGGGGTTCTTTTTGTTAAGAAGAAGGACGGTACTCTGCGCCCCTGCGTGGATTATCGAGGGCTGAATGACATAACGGTTAAGAATCGTTATCCGCTTCCCCTTATGTCATCAGCCTTCGAGATTCTGCAGGGAGCCAGGTGCTTTACTAAGTTGGACCTTCAACGCTTACCATCTCGTGCGCATCAGAGAGGGGGGACGAGTGGAAAACGGCGTTTAACACTCCGTTAGGGCATTTTGAGTACCGGGTTCTGCCGTTCGGTCTCGCCAATGCGCCAGCTGTTTTTCAGGCATTAGTTAATGATGTTCTGAGAGACATGCTGAACATTTTTGTTTTTGTCTATCTTGACGATATCCTGATTTTTTTTCTCCGTCACTCGAGATTCATGTTCAGCACGTTTGACGTGTTCTACAGCGCCTTTTAGAGAATTGTCTCTCGTAAAAAGGCTGAGAAGTGCTCTTTTCATGTCTCCTCCGTTACTTTTCTCGGTTCCGTTATTTCCGCTGAAGGCATTCAGATGGATTCCGCTAAGGTCCAAGCTGTCAGTGATTGGCCCGTTCCAAGGTCACGTGTCGAGTTGCAGCGCTTTTTTAGGTTTAAGCTAATTTCTATCGGCGTTTCATTCGTAATTTCGGTCAAGTTGCTGCCCTCTCACAGCTCTTACTTCTGTCAAGACGTGTTTTAAGTGGTCCGGTTCCGCCCAGGGAGCTTTTTGATCTTCTAAAAGAACGTTTTACGTCCGCTCCTATCCTCGTTACTCCTGACGTCACTAGACAATTCATTGTCGAGGTTGACGCTTCAGAGGTAGGCGTGGGAGCCATTCTATCCCAGCGCTTCCAGTCTGACGATAAGGTTCATCCTTGCGCTTATTTTCTCATCGCCTGTCGCCATCTGAGCGCAACTATGATGTGGGTAACCGTGAACTGCTCGCCATCCGCTTAGCCCTAGGCGAATGGCGACAGTGGTTGGAGGGGGCGACCGTTCCTTTTGTCGTTTGGACAGACCATAAGAACCTTGAGTACATCCGTTCTGCCAAACGACTTAATGCCCGTCAAGCTCGTTGGGCGTTGTTTTTCGCTCGTTTCGAGTTTGTGATTTCTTACCGTCCGGGTAGCAAGAACACCAAGCCTGATGCCTTATCCCGTCTGTTTAGTTCTTCTGTGGCTTCTACTGATCTCGAGGGGATTCTTCCTTATGGGCGTGTTGTCGGGTTGACAGTCTGGGGAATTGAAAGACAGGTTAAGCAAGCACTCACGCACACTGCGTCGCCGCGCGCTTGTCCTAGTAACCTCCTTTTCGTTCCTGTTTCCACTCGTCTGGCTGTTCTTCAGTGGGCTCACTCTGCCAAGTTAGCTGGTCATCCCGGTGTTCGAGGCACTCTTGCGTCTATTCGCCAGCGCTTTTGGTGGCCGACTCAGGAGCGTGACACGCGCCGTTTCGTGGCTGCGTGTTCAGACTGCGCGCAGAAGAAGTCTGGTAATTTTTTTTCTGCTTCTGCTCCTGGTCTTGCTGGGTCTCAGTCTGTTCCCTGCCATCGCATCTCTCCTGTTCTTGTTCCTGCCCTTGCTGTGTCTCAGTCTGTCCCTAGTTCTCATTTTTTTTTAGAGTAGTACCCTAGTTTCCCTTTTATCGTTTTTCGTTACGGTCCTGAGGAGAGGAGTTGGGTTCTTTCTCGGGACGTGCTGGACCGTTTGATCTATGATTTCCTCCGTTGCCGCCAGTGTTCCTCCTCGAGAGCGCCAGGAGGCGCTCGGTGAGTGGGGGTACTGTCATGTTTTGTCTTATATCATCTTGTCATTTTGCTTTTCCTTCTGTTCGTTTCCCTCTGCTGGTCTTATTAGGTTCTTTCCCTTTTCTATCCCTCTCTCTCCCCCTCCCTCCTCTCTCTCTCTCTCTATCTTCCGTTCCTGCTCCCAGCTGTTCCTATTCCCCTAATCATCATTTAGTCTTCCCACACCTGTTCCCGATCCTTTCCCTGATTAGAGTCCCTATTTATTCCTTTGTGTTCCGTTCCTGTCCCGTCGGTTCCTTGTTTTGTATTCACCATGCTGTGATTGTGTTTCGCCCTGTCCTGTCGTGTTTTTTGCCTTCATCAGATGCTGCGTGTGAGCAGGTGTCTCTGTCTACTACGGCCTGCGCCTACCCGGCGACCTGCAGTCTGTGGCCGCTTCTCTGTTATTCCCCTCTACAGACTAGAGGATTTCTGTTATTCCCTGTTTGGACTTGAATAAACTCTGTTTCTGTTAAGTCGCTTTTGGGTCCTCTATCACCTGCATGACAGTATAGGTCCACAGACGATGCAATCTCAACCACACTGCACACTGCCCTAACCCACCTGGACAAGAGGAATACCTATGTGAGAATGCTGTTCATCGACTACAGCTCGGCATTCAACACCATAGTACCCTCCAAGCTCGTCATCAAGCTCGAGACCCTGGGTCTCGACCCCGCCTCTGTGCAACTGGGTACTGGACTTCCTGACGGGCCGCCCCAGGTGGTGAGGGTAGGCAACAACATCTCCTCCCCGCTGATCCTCAACACGGGGGCCCCACAAGGGTGCGTTCTGAGCCCTCTCCTGTACTCCCTGTTCACCCACGACTGCGTGGCCACGCACGCCTCCAACTCAATCATCAAGTTTGCGGACGACACAACAGTGGTAGGCTTGATTACCAACAACGACGAGACGGCCTACAGGGAGGAGGTGAGGGCCCTCGGAGTGTGGTGTCAGGAAAATAACCTCACACTCAACGTCAACAAAACTAAGGAGATGATTGTGGACTTCAGGAAACAGCAGAGGGAACACCCCCTATCCACATCGATGGAACAGTAGTGGAGAGGGTAGCTAGTTTTAAGTTCCTCGGCATACACATCACAGACAAACTGAATTGGTCCACTCACACTGACAGCGTCGTGAAGAAGGCGCAGCAGCGCCCTATTCAACCTCAGGAGGCTGAAGAAATTCGGCTTGTCACCAAAAGCACTCACAAACTTCTACAGATGCACAATCGAGAGCATCCTGGCGGGCTGTATCACCGCCTGGTACGGCAACTGTTCCGCCCTCAACCGTAAGGCTCTCCAGAGGGTAGTGAGGACTGCACAACGCATCACCGGGGCAAACTACCTGCCCTCCAGGTCACCTACACCACCCGTTGTTACAGGAAGGCCATAAAGATCATCAAGGACATCAACCACCCGAACCACTGCCTGTTCACCCCGCTATCATCCAGAAGGCGAGGTCAGTACAGGTGCATCAAAGCTGGGACCGAGAGACTGAAAAACAGCTTCTATCTCAAGGCCATCAGACTGTTAAACAGCCACCACTAACACTGAGTGGCTGCTGCCAACACACTGTCATTGACACTGACCCAACTCCAGCCATTTTAATAATGGGAATTGATGGGAAATGATGTAAATATATCACTAGCCACTTTAAACAATGCTACCTTATATAATGTTACTTACCCTACATTATTCATCTCATATGCATATGTATATACTGTACTCTACATCATCGACTGCATCCTTATGTAACACATGTATCACTAGCCACTTTAACTATGCCACTTTGTTTACTTTGTCTACACACTCATCTCATATGTATATACTGTACTCGATACCATCTACTGTATGCTGCTCTGTACCATCACTCACTCATATATCCTTATGTACATGTTCCTTATCCCCTTACACTGTGTATAAGACAGTAGTTTTGGAATTGTTAGTTAGATTACTTGTTGGTTATCACTGCATTGTCGGAACTAGAAGCACAAGCATTTCGCTACACTCGCATTAACATCTGCTAACCATGTGTATGTGACAAATAAAATTTGATTTGATTTGATTTGATTTGATTTATTTACTTACAGACATAATTCAAACAGTTTTAGAAACTTCAGAGTGTTTTCTATCCAATAGTAATAATAATATGCATATATTAGCAATCTAGGACAGAGTAGGATGCAGTTCACGATGGGCACGCAATTCATCCAAAGTGAAAATACTGCCTCCTGTCCCCAACAAGTTTTAATCAGGTTAGTTACAACTGAGGTTGGATTTTTTTTTATACAGGAGGGCAGATCTACAAGAACAGGGTTGGAGATCCCTGAGAGGTAATTCTATGAAGCAGGTTTGAGGAGTTAGCAAGGTAAGTTTGGTCTGAGTTCTGAGTTCAACTCGGGACAAAAACTGAATTAAAGCTACAGTATTTTGATTAATCAATCAAATTGTTAATGAATGGTGAATACAAATATTTAACATCTTCTGATGTAATATAATTTAGAATTTAGAATCACATACACATACTAAACAAGTATGAACTCACCAAGTCGTAAGTCGCTCTGGATAAAAGCATTTGCCAGTGGCATATAAGTGCTACGACATTTATTATTATATTAGTAGACTGAAAATACCCTGTATTTTCCTCAGGAACCGCGACCACACACAGCCCCATCACCTGTTTATGAATGCAGCCGCATCAACACCTCTGAGCTAGCTAGTGTCTGAACCACAACAAAGTCACAGTGTGCCTTCCAAATGGCAGCCTATTCCCTACGTGTGCACTTATTTTGACCAGCACTCAGGTCGTAAATAGGGTGCCATTTGGGAATGAGCCCGAGTTATAACATCCAACCCCCCAGCTGGCTCGCCAAATATGCTCAGAAAAAGACTACGCTACAGGGGTAAATATATGAATGTGTTGCTGATGTCAGATGTGTGTTTGGGAAGTGGGTCCTGTGGGGTCTGTGTGTGTTAGTGGGTAGTGAGGGTTATTTACCTTGTCCTTGGGCTGCTAATGAGACAGTAATGAGTAGCTACCGTGTCAGCTCTTATCTGCTCCGGATAGAGCCTTGGGCAAGCTGAGAACAACCTAACTTACCTTTAAACAGGAGAGAAGTTTCTATTAGACACGCTTTGGTTTCCTCATTCAACAAACACAGAGATGAAACACGTTTCTTCAACCCTCTCAGGCAGATTGTGTGTAGGGCATCTGAATGTACCTACATATTTCATTTTAATAAAGCATCTTGGTTGCATGCAAGTAATCCCATAACAAGATCCTCTGTGGCTAATGTCCGAAACCTGGGATGCTCTGGCTCTTCAATGAAAAATCACATATAATAAAGTAATAGATGCATAGGGACAGGTAGGGGATTATTATAATGCTTCAATTTGCCAGCTTTGAAATCTAACCTGAGTTTGCATTTCCCTCAGAGGCCTTTGAGAATCACCTAGCCTGCCTTGGAGTCATCTACCTCAAAGTTTGTTCTCACGATCTCTGCCAGGGCAGGAGGGCTGGGGGCTGCGAGCCTCTGAGAGCAGGGTTTGGTCTGGGTGTCTGGGAAAATCAAAGGGTTATCTGGTCTAGTCTGGGACACAGTCTGCTGATCAACACTACAGAGACAGACAGACTGGAGGAACACAAAATGGGAGCCAGAGGCTGAGCCGCAGTGATCCAGCCTGCCATTGGTAAGAGGAGAAGAGGCTTTGGTAAACAAACAAGCAGGGAGACAGAGGCTGAGCCGCAGTGATCCAGCCTGTCAGTGGTGAGAGGAGAAGAGGCTTTGGTAAACAAACAAGCAGGGAGACAGAGGGACAAGGGAACTCAGTAAAAGGCTCACTTATTTCTCTATAATTCCAGAGGCTAGGCTTATTAAAAAGTAATGCTGGCCTCTCTAATGCAATTGAATGTGCAGCTGTGCTGTGGAGCCCATTATCGTTATAGCTAATACACTTTAATGGAATTGTTTTTAAAATCTAAATAAATAGGCCCCCACTGTTGGCTGTTGAAACTATTTTGATGGAAGGTTAGATTTGCATAGCCCCTAGAGGGAGGAAAAACAATGGGTAGAGAACAAGAGAGTGCGAGAGAAAGCTAAAAATTAGCTGAGAGAGCAATGTCAAAGATGAATTCATCCTCCCTCCTGCTAGCTCATGAATTTCACACCTGGGGAGATGAAATCTAGTGAGTGGAGCAGGTTTATTAATGGCAGTTCACATTCAATACATAACTTAATCCACACCAAGATATTTCTTAAAAATACAGCAACATCTGGTCTTAATTTCAAGAAAGAGCTGTGAAATGATGGTTTGGCTGCTGTTTAAAGGGTCAAACTGGGATTCTAAAAACAACAAAATAACGGAGTAAAACAAGCTTATATTGTTGGTACTGATGGCGTACCACAAGCAAATTCTCCAGTGTTAAAATAAAAAGGACAAATGAACACTGAGTGTGTTGTCTGTGGACCCATAGGCTACATTTTCTTTTGACCAATCAGATCAGCTCTGTTTCTCATAATTGGGCTGCCTGTGTAAATGCAGCCATAGAGAAACAGGAACCTTGTTAAATGTTGAGTTTTTTTTTACCCTTTTCTCCCAAATTGTGTGGTATCTATTGGTAAAGCCATATTCAAATATTTCCAAGAGTGCATTGACTTGGGAAAATTGCAGTTGGCTCAGAACAGGATAGCACGCCTGGCCCTTAAAAGTAAACAGAGAGCTAACATTAATGACATGCATGTCAATCTCTCATGACTCAAAGTGGAAGAGAGATTGACATCATTACATGTTTCCGTAAGAGAGGTTGACAAGCTGAAGGTACCGAGCTGTCTGTTTAAAATACGAGCACACAGCTCGGATACCCATGCATACCTTACAAGACCATGCCACCAGAGGTCTCTCCACAGTCACCAAGTCCAGAACAGACTATGGGAGGTGCACAGTATTACATAGAGCCATAACTACATGGAACTCTATTCCACATCAGGTAACTGATGCAAGCAGTAGAATCAGATTTAAAAAGCAGGTATAAGTACACCTTACGGAACAGCAGGGATTGTGAAGTAACACAAACAGGCACAGACACACGCACTATACACACACATACACGTGGATTTTGTGTGGTAGTGGAGTATGGGCCTGAGGGCACACAGCTAGTGTGTTTTGAATTCTGTAATGAATGTATTGTAATGATTTTAAAATTGTATAACTGCCTTAAATCTGCTGGACCCCAGGAAGAGTAGCTGCTGCCTAGGCAACAGCTAATGGGGATCCATAATAACTACAAATGATGAAACTGGCTCTCACGAGGCCCGCCACAGTAAAGGAAGACTCAGAGATACCTCTGCTGCAGGGAATAAGTTCATACCTACACCTCAGATTGCAGCCCAAATACATGCTTCACAGAGTTCAAGTAACAGAGACATCTCATCATCAACTGTTCAGAGGAGACTGCGTGATTAAGACCTTCACGGTCAAATTGCTGCAAAAAACAAGCAATGGACATTAGACCGGTGGAAATCTGTCCTTTGGTCTGATGAGTTCAAATTTGAGTTTTTGTTTGCAGCCGCTGTGTCTTTGTGAGACGCAAAGTTGGTGAACAGATGATCTCCGCATGTGTGGTTCCCAACGTAAAGCATGGAGGAGGAGGTGTGATGGTGTGGGGGTGCTTTTCTGTTGACACTGTCAGTGATCTATTTAGAATTCAAGGCACACTTAACCAGCATTAGAGCATTCTGGGGAATGGTTTTGGTTTAAATTGATGTGTATGAGGTCCCTCTATTAGGGTGAAACAAGGCCATCAAAATAAAGTCTTATAAAATGTCAGTATTTATGTTTTTTATGTTTCCAGGTCGCAGTTGCAAATGAGAACTTGTTCTCAACTAGCCTACCTGGTTAAATAAAGGGGAAATAGAATTTAAAAATATTACAGCTTTATGTCATAATATACCAACCTCTACAATTAGGCCATATCAACAAAAAAAACGGTATTTCTAATGTACTATCTG
>NW_025744385.1:0-11567 GCF_021184085.1 Oncorhynchus gorbuscha | reverse complement strand
CCCTGTGCTTCCCATTCTATTAGTTTCCCTCTGCTGGTCTTATTAGGTTCTTTCCCTCTTTCTATCCCTCTCTCTCCCCCTCCCCTCTCTCACTCTCTCGCTCTCTCTTCTCTCTATCGTTCCGTTCCTGCTCCCAGCTGTTCCTATTCCCCTAATCATCATTTAGTCTTCCCACACCTGTTCCCGATCCTTTTCCCTGATTAGAGTCCCTATTTCTCTCCTTGTTTCCCGTACCTGCCCTGTCGGATCCTCATTTATAATTCACCGTGCTGTGTCTATGTTTTGCCCTGTCGTGTCGTGTTTCCCTCAGATGCTGCGTGGTGAGCAGGTGTCTGAGTCTGCTAGGTTCAAGTGCCTTCCCGAGGCAACCTGCAGTTCTCGATCAAGTCTCCAGTCTGTTCTCGTCTTTACGTGTAGTATTATGCTTTTTGTTTTGTAAAGTTTATTCTGGATTAAATACTCTGTTTTCGCCAAGTCGCTTTTGGGTCCTCATTCACCAGCATGACAGAAGGATCCGACCGAGGAATGGACCCAGCGACTACAGACGCTCGTAACACTGCCGTCGAGATCCAAGGAGCCATGCTCGGCAGACACGAGCAGGAATTGTCTGCTGCTCGCCATGCCGTGGAGAGCCTGGCCGCTCAGGTTTCCGACCTCTCTGGACAGTTCCAGAGTCTTCGTCTCGTGCCACCTGTTACTTCCTGGCCTGCCGAGTCTCCAGAACCTAGGGTTAATAACCCACCTTGCTACTCCGGGCAGCCCACTGAGTGCCGCTCCTTTCTCACCCAGTGTGAGATTGTGTTCTCTCTCCAACCCAACACATACTCTAGAGAGAGAGCTCGGGTTGCTTACGTCATTTCACTCCTTACTGGCCGGGCCCGAGAGTGGGGCACAGCTATCTGGGAGGCAAGGGCTGATTGTTCTAACAATTACCAGAACTTTAAAGAGGAGATGATTCGGGTTTTTGACCGTTCAGTTTTTGGTGGGGAGGCTTCTAGGGTCCTGGCTTCCCTATGCCAAGGTGATCGATCCATAACGGATTACTCTATAGAGTTTCGTACTCTTGCTGCCTCTAGTGACTGGAACGAGCCGGCGCTGCTCGCTCGTTTTCTGGAGGGACTCCACACAGTGGTCAAAGATGAGATTCTCTCTCGGGAGGTTCCTTCCAGTGTGGACTCTTTTGATTGCTCTCGCCATCCGCATAGAACGACGGGTAGATCTTCGTCACCAGGCTCGTGGAAGAGCTCGCATCAACGGTGTTTCCCTTCTCCGCATCGCAACCATCTCCCTCCTCTGGCTCTGAGACTGAGCCCATGCAGCTGGGAGGATTCGCATCTCGACTAAGGAGAGACGGAGGATCACCAACCGCCTGTGCCTCTGTGCGGATTTGATGGACATTTTGTTAATTCATGTCCAGTAAGAGGCCAGAGCCCATCAGTAAGCGGAGGGCTACTGGTGAGCGCCACTACTCAGGTCTCTTCATCTAGATCTTGTACTACTATGTCGGTCCATCTACGCTGGACCGGTTCGGGTGCTACATGCAGTGCCTTGATTGACTCTGGGGCTGAGGGTTGTTTCATGGATGAAGCATGGGTTCGGAAACATAACATTCCTTTCAGACAGTTAGACAAGCCTACGCCCATGTTTGCCTTAGATGGTAGTCATCTTCCCAGTATCAGATTTGAGACACTACCTTTAACTCTCACAGTATCTGGTAACCACAGTGAGACTATTTCTTTTTTTGATTTTTCGTTCACCTTTCACACCTGTTGTTTTGGGTCATCCCTGGCTAGTATGTCATAATCCTTCTATTAATTGGTCTTGTAATTCTATCCTATCCTGGAACGTATCTTGTCATGTGAAGTGCTTAATGTCTGCCATCCCTCCCATTTCTTCTGTCCCCACTTCTCAGGAGGAACCTGGCGATTTGACAGGAGTGCCGGAGGAATATCATGATCTGCGCACGGTCTTCAGTCGGTCCCGAGCCAACTCCCTTCCTCCTCACCGGTCGTATGATTGTAGTATTGATCTCCTTCCGGGGACCACTCCTCTCGGGGTAGACTATACTCTCTGTCGGCTCCCGAACGTAAGGCTCTCGGATTATTTATCTGTGTCTCTTGGCGCCGGTACCATAGTGCCTTCTTCCTCTCCGGCCGGGGCGGGGTTCTTTTTGTTAAGAAGAAGGACGGTACTCTGCGCCCCTGCGTGGATTATCGAGGCTGAATGACATAACGGTTAAGAATCGTTATCCGCTTCCCCTTATGTCATCAGCCTTCGAGATTCTGCAGGAGCCAGGTGCTTTACTAAGTTGGACCTTCGTAACGCTTACCATCTCGTGCGCATCAGAGAGGGGGACGAGTGGAAAACGGCGTTTAACACTCCGTTAGGGCATTTTGAGTACCGGGTTCTGCCGTTTGGTCTCGCCAATGCGCCAGCTGTTTTTCAGGCATTAGTTAATGATGTTCTGAGAGACATGCTGAACATCTTTGTTTTTGTCTATCTTGACGATATCCTGATTTTTTCACCGTCACTCGAGATTCATGTTCAGCACGTTCGACGTGTTCTACAGCGCCTTTTAGAGAATTGTCTCTACGTAAAGGCTGAGAAGTGCTCTTTCATGTCTCCTCCGTTACTTTTCTCGGTTCCGTTATTTCCGCTGAAGGCATTCAGATGGATTCCGCTAAGGTCCAAGCTGTCAGTGATTGGCCCGTTCCAAGGTCACGTGTCGAGTTGCAGCGCTTTTAGGTTTTTGCTAATTTCTATCGGCGTTTCATTCGTAATTTCGGTCAAGTTGCTGCCCCTCTCACAGCTCTTACTTCTGTCAAGACGTGTTTTAAGTGGTCGGTTCCGCCCAGGGAGCTTTTGATCTTCTAAAAGAACGTTTTACGTCCGCTCCTATCCTCGTTACTCCTGACGTCACTAGACAATTCATTGTCGAGGTTGGCCCTTCAGAGGTAGGCGTGGGAGCCATTCTATCCCAGCGCTTCCAGTCTGACGATAAGGTTCATCCTTGCGCTTATTTTTCTCATCGCCTGTCGCCATCTGAGCGCAACTATGATGTGGGTAACCGTGAACTGCTCGCCATCCGCTTAGCCCTAGGCGAATGGCGACAGTGGTTGGAGGGCGACCGTTCCTTTTGTCGTTTGGACAGACCATAAGAACCTTGAGTACATCCGTTCTGCCAAGCGACTTAATGCCCGTCAAGCTCGTTGGGCGTTGTTTTCGCTCGTTTCGAGTTTGTGATTTCTTACCGTCCGGGTAGCAAGAACACCAAGCCTGATGCTTTATCCCGTCTGTTTAGTTCTTCTGTGGCTTCTACTGATCCCGAGGGGATTCTTCCTTATGGGCGTGTTGTCGGGTTGACAGTCTGGGGAATTGAAAGACAGGTTAAGCAAGCACTCACGCACACTGCGTCGCGCGCGCTTGTCCTAGTAACCTCCTTTTCGTTCCTGTTTCCACTCGTCTGGCTGTTCTTCAGTGGGCTCACTCTGCCAAGTTAGCTGGTCATCCGGTGTTCGAGGCACTCTTGCGTCTATTCGCCAGCGCTTTTGGTGGCCGACTCAGGAGCGTGACACGCGCCGTTTCGTGGCTGCTTGTTCGGACTGCGCGCAGACTAAGTCGGGTAACTCTCCTCCTGCCGGTCGTCTCAGACCGCTCCCCATTCCTTCTCGACCATGGTCTCACATCGCCCTAGACTTCATTACCGGTCTGCCTTTGTCTGCGGGGAAGACTGTGAGAGCCGCCAATAAACGCAGGATTAAGAGTCCAAGGTATTGTTGCGGCCAGAGAGTGTGGCTTTCCACTCGCAACCTTCCTCTTACGACAGCTTCTCGTAAGTTGACTCCGCGGTTCATTGGTCCGTTCCGTGTCTCCCAGGTCGTCAATCCTGTCGCTGTGCGACTGCTTCTTCCGCGACATCTTCGTCGCGTCCATCCTGTCTTCCATGTCTCCTGTGTTAAGCCCTTTCTTCGCACCCCGTTCGTCTTCCCTCCCCCCTCCCGTCCTTGTCGAGAGCGCACCTATTTACAAGGTACATAAGATCATGGACATGCGTTCTCGGGGACGGGGTCACCAATACTTAGTGGATTGGGAGGGTTACGGTCCTGAGGAGAGGAGTTGGGTTCCGTCTCGGGACGTGCTGGACCGTTCACTCATTGATGATTTCCTCCGTTGCCGCCAGGATTCCTCCTCGAGTGCGCCAGGAGGCGCTCGGTGAGTGGGGGTACTGTCATGTTTTGTCATTAATTATCATGTCTTGTCCCTGTGCTTCCCATTCTATTAGTTTCCCTCTGCTGGTCTTATTAGGTTCTTTCCCTCTTTCTATCCCTCTCTCTCCCCCTCCCTCTCTCACTCTCTCGCTCTCTCTTCTCTCTATCGTTCCGTTCCTGCTCCCAGCTGTTCCTATTCCCCTAATCATCATTTAGTCTTCCCACACCTGTTCCCGATCCTTTTCCCTGATTAGAGTCCCTATTTCTCTCCTTGTTTCCCGTACCTGCCCTGTCGGATCCTCATTTATAATTCACCGTGCTGTGTCTATGTTTTGCCCTGTCGTGTCGTGTTTCCCTCAGATGCTGCGTGGTGAACAGGTGTCTGAGTCTGCTAGGTTCAAGTGCCTTCCCGAGGCAACCTGCAGTTCTCGATCAAGTCTCCAGTCTGTTCTCGTCTTTACGTGTAGTATTATGCTTTTTGTTTTGTAAAGTTTATTCTGGATTAAATACTCTGTTTTTCGCCAAGTCGCTTTTGGGTCCTCATTCACCAGCATGACAAACAGAATCTCAAGGCCCAACTCTGGGTGACCACCATCATATTTTCTATTTATTTTTCCCAGAACTTGCTGAACCAACAAATAGGCTTAAAGTCAAATACATCTGATTATTTTAATCTCTTGCTTGATCTCTACAGGGTTTTTTTTTCTCAGAGACTGACATTAATTTCCAAACAACAAAAAGCAATCTGTGTATCTGCCATGGCCGATTACTTTTAGGAACAGATAGACCCCCTTTGCCTTCTGAAAAATAAAATAACTGATGAAAACAAGTCACATGTCAATAAACAAGGTCACTGCTGGAGTTTCTTCACTCAGAGGCAAAGAGACCAGAAGGTAACGTTTACTAGTCCCCCCCTATGGTGACACCACTTACAGAAGTAAAAACTGTATTCTAAAAGTACACACTGTCACACAGATTAAGAGGAAGAAATGTCGTTTGAATGCTCCGAGGGGACAGTAAAAAGTTGGAAATGTATGCAAATATAATCGGTAGCATAAATCAGCAGAGACAGATGTGAGCTAACACATATCCCAGCCACAATGTCAAATGAATATATGACACAAGAATAATTTGATTTTCCAAACTGAGACTTCTGCTAAAATACAGTATGTGGATGGATGATAATGCAGCAACCCGTTTTGATTACTTGTGTGCATCCCACCTGCACCACATACTCTTACATAACAGCCTAGTAAGATTATGAAAAAGCCCCACCAAGTTTTCCTTCACCCTCTATCCGCCATTCTTTCTAAGTCTTCACTCACCATCACACTGATAAATGAGAAGCCAATTACACCCCCATAGAGCGGAGAATTAGTCAGATGAATATATCCTGGGAGGGTATTAAGGGCCCCCTATGGTCAGAGACTACCGGAGTGACTACTGGAGATGAACGCCTGCTTCTCACACAGCACAGCACACGCTGCCTACATGGTAATACAAAGGATAACATATCTTCTAAGCCTTGCTAATTTAAGAGATGAAACCAGAATTGGGATGGCTTGGTAATACATGTGGATAAACCTGTAAAAGGTAAGCGGCGTGGTGGAGCCCTTGTTTTGATGATTGTTAAGTTGGTGGGGGTCAGATCACCTCCAAACACACACATAATAACATAACATATTATTTGAATGATAAGCATTACTATTAGATCTATCTCTTACACATTACTCAATATGGTGTTTTCATATTCATTGAAAGAAAGCAGTGGTCTTTTACCGATTCACAATCGAGAGCTTCCTGTTGGGCTGTATCACGGCCTGGTAGGGCAACTGCACCGCGCTCAACCGCAAGGCTCTCCAGAGGGTGGTGTTGACTGCACAAAGCATCACCGGGGGCAAACTACCTGCCCTCCATGACACGTACAGCACCCGATGTCACAGGAAGGCCATAAAGATCATCAAGGACAACAACCACCTGAGCCACTGCCTGTTCACACCGCTATCATCCAGAAGGTGAGGTCAGTACAGGTGCATCAAAGCTGGGGCCGAGAGTCTGAAAAACAGCTTCAATCTCAAGGCCATCAGACTGATAAACAGCAATCACTAACTCAAAGAGGCTGCAGCCTACATTGAAACCCAGTCACTGGCCACTTTAATAAATGGATCACTAGTCACTTTATATAATGCACTCTAAACAATGCAACTTTAATAATGTTTACATATCTTACATTTTTTTATTTTTTTTTATTTCACCTTTATTTAACCAGGTAGGCAAGTTGAAAACAAGTTCTCATTTACAATTGCGACCTGGCCAAGATAAAGCAAAGCAGTTCGACAGATACAACGACACAGAGTTACACATGTTGTAAAACAAACATACAGTCAATAATAATATATAATATATATGCCATTTAGCAGACGCTTTTATCCAAAGCGACTTACAGTCATGTGTGCATACATTCTACGTATGGGTGGTCCCGGGGATCAAACCCACTACCCTGGCATTACAAGCGCCATGCTCTACCAACTGAGCTACAGAAGGACCACGTTGGAGGCCATGGAAGGAGTGTTGTATGGCATTGAAGCTCGCCTGGAGGGTTGTAACACAGTGTCCAAATAAGGGTCAGAAGTATACAGAATGGTGTCGTCTGCGTAGAGGTGGATCAGGGACTCACCAGCAGCAAGAGCGACCTCATTGATGTATACAGAGAAGAAGAGTCGGTCCAAGAATTGAACCCTGTGGCACCCCCATAGAGACTGCCAGAGGTCCGGACAGCAGACCCTCCGATTTGACACACTGAACTCTATCAGAGAAGTAGTTGGTGAACCAGGTGAGGCAATCATTTGAGAAACCAAGGCTGTCGAATCTGCCGATGAGGATGTGTTGGTTGACAGAGTCGAAAGCCTTGGCCAGATCAATGAATACGGCTGCACAGTAATGTTTCTTATCGATGGTGGTTAAGATATCGTTTAGGACCTTGAGCATGGCTGAGGTGCACCCATGACCAGCTCTGAAACCAGATTGCATAGCAGAGAAGGTATGGTGAGATTCGAAATGGTCGGTAATCTGTTTGTTGACTTGGCTTTCGAAGACCTTAGAAAGGCATGGTAGGATAGATATAGGTCTGTAGCAGTTTGGGTCAAGAGTGTCCCCCCTTTGAAGAGGGGATGACCGCAGCTGCTTTCCAATCTTTGGGAATCTCAGACGACACGAAAAGAGAGGTTGAACAGGCTAGTAATAGGGGTGGCAACAATTTCGGCAGATAATTTTAGAAAGAAAGGGTCCAGATTGTCTAGCCGGCTGATTTATAGGGCTCCAGATTTTTCAGCTCTTTCAGAACATCAGCTGAATGGATTTGGGAGAAGGAGAAATGGGGAAGGCTTGGGCGAGTTGCTGTTGGGGGTGCAGTGCTGTTGACCGGGGTAGGAGGAGCCAGGTGGAAAGCATGGCCAGCCGTAGAAAAATGCTTATTGAAATTCTCAATTATGGTGGATTTATCAGTGGTGACAGTGTTTCCTATCTTCAGTGCAGTGGGCAGCTGGGAAGAGGTGTTCTTATTCTCCATGGACTTTACAGTGTCCCAGAACATTTTTGAGTTAGTGTTGCAGGAAGCAAATTTCTGCTTGAAAAAGCTAGCCTTGGCTTTTCTAACTGCCTGTGTATAACGGTTTCTAGCTTCCTGAACAGCTGCATATCACGGGGGCTGTTCGATGCTAATGCAGAACGCCATAGGATGTTTTTGTGTTGGTTAAGGGCAGTCAGGTCTGGGGAGAACCAAGGGCTATATCTGTTCCTGGTTCTAAATTTCTTGAAAGGGGCATGTTTACTTAAGATGGTTAGGAAGGCATTTAAAAAAAATATCCAGGCATCCTCTACTGACGGGATGAGATCAATATCCTTCCAGGATACCCCGGCCAGGTCGATTAGAAAGGCCTGCTCGCTGAAGTGTTTCAGGGAGCGTTTTACAGTGATGAGTGGAGGTCGTTTGACCGCTGACCCATTACGGATGCAGGCAATGAGGCAGTGATCGCTGAGATCTTGGTTGAAGACAGCAGAGGTGTATTTAGAGGGGAAGTTGGTTAGAATGATATCTATGAGGGTGCCCATGTTTAAGGCTTTGGGGGGGGTACCTGGTAGGTTCATTGATAATTTGAGTGAGATTGAGAGCATCAAGTTTAGATTGTAGGATGGCTGGGGTGTTAAGCATGTTCCAGTTTAGGTCGCCTAGCAGCACGAGCTCTGAAGATAGATGGGGGGCAATAAGTTCACATATGGTGTCCAGAGCACAGCTGGGGGCAGAGGGTGGTCTATAGCAGGCGGCAACGGTGAGAGACTTGTTTTTAGAGAGGTGGATTTTTAAAAGTAGAAGTTCAAATTGTTTGGGTACAGACCTGGATAGTAGGACAGAACTCTGCAGGCTATCTTTGCAGTAGATTGCAACACCGCCCCCTTTGGCGGGGGGGCGGTGTTGTCTGATAATATTTTATTTTTTAATTAAAATTTCAGAATTTTTGGTGGTCTTCCTAAGCCAGGATTCAGACACAGCTAGAACATCCGGGTTGGCAGAGTGTGCTAACGCAATGAATAGAACTTAGGGAGGAGGCTTCTAATGTTAACATGCATGAAACCAAGGCTATTACGGTTACAGAAGTCATCAAAAGAGAGCGCCTGGGGAATAGGAGTGGAGCTAGGCACTGCAGGGCCTGGATTCACCTCTACATCGCCAGAGGAACATAGGAGGAAGAAGAATAAGGGTACGGCTAAAAGCAATAAGAATTGGTCGTCTAGAACGTCTGGAACAGAGAGTAAAAGGAGGTTTCTGGGGGCGATAAAATAGCATCAAGGTATAATGTACAGACAAAGGTATGGTAGGATGTGAATACAGTGGAGGTAAACCTAGGTATTGAGTGATGAAGAGAGAGATATTGTCTCTAGAAACATCATTGAAACCAGGAGATGTCATTGCATGTGTGGGTGGTGGAACTAATAAATTGGATAAGGTATAGTGAGCAGGACTAGAGGCTCTACAGTGAAATAAGCCAATAAACACTAACCAGAACAGCAATGGACAAGACATATTGACATTAAGGAGAGGCATCCTTAGTCGAGTGATCAAAAGAGTCCAGTGAGTGGAGTGGTTGGTTGGGGGTCACGGCGATTTAGACAGCTAGCCAGGACATCGGTAGCAAGCTAGCATAGGATGGAGGTCTGTTGTTAGCCACCTCTTGCGTTCCGTCAGTAGATTAGTGGGGTTCCGTGTGGTAGAGGGGATTAGTCCAAATCACACAACAACAAAAATAAAATAAAAACAATATATATAGTTATAGAGGCCCAAGAAGAAACATAATAATAATAAAAATAAATAAATTGTCCGATTGTTTATTCTGAGAGCAGCCGGTAAGACAGCTAACGGTTAGCAGGCCGCAGATGGGCGTTCAGGTAACGTCGCGACGGAGGAGCCAGCCGGATCTCCTTCGGGTAGATAACGTCGGCAGTCCAGATTGTGAAGGCCCGGTGGGGCTCCGCGTAGGCAGTAAAACGGGTCCGGATAGGTGACTGCAGCCCAGGAGTGATTGACGGAGCTCAGGAGTGATTGACGGAGCTGGCTAGCTCCGGAGTAATTGATGTTTGCTCCGGAATCGACGAGAGCAGATAGACATTACTCATATCACATGTATATACTGTATTTTATACCATCTATGCACCTTGCCTATGCTGCTTGTCCATCGCTCATCCATATATTTATATGTACATATTCTCATTCACCCCTTTAGATTTGTGTGTATTGTTGTTGGGGAATTGCTAGATTACTTGTTAGATATTACTGCAGTGTCGGAACTAGAGGCACAAGCATTTCGCTACTCTCGCAATAACATCTGCTAACCATGTGTATGGACCAAATATTTAAACTGTTTAACATTCATAGGAGGACATATTATTTTAAGTGTTACTTGACATGCAAATGCTATTTGGATATAAGGGAAAATGTTCACTATGTTGATCTAATAACCATCTCGGTGAGAGAACAAAACTTTAGATCTGATTCAAACCTTAGGCTCCTTGTATTACAGTTTTTTTCCTTCTGCTTACACACAAAATATTTTCATGTCACACGATTTTTGAAACCTCTCACTCAAAGTGCAAAACTACACACCAAATATCCAAAACCATAAGCTATTTATCAGCCTTTGACTCAGTTGTCAATTGCATAAAACCCTTTTTTCAAAACACTACGCACAATTCTCTACCTAAAACACAAAAATCTAACAGGAAGTGACTTGCTTTCCTTTTCCAAACACAACCAATCAAAATGCTACACTTATTCACCAGGTCACACACACACTCCTCACATGTGCAAACACTAATAGCTTAACTGATCACTAACCAATCACTGCTTTACTGTAGTATAGGCCTATAAATAGGTCAAAGGTCAGATTACCTGTTTTGAACAATGGACAGAGAACAAGAGTAGGAGTAGGAAGAGGAAGAGGAAGAAGAAGAAGAAGAAGAGGAGGAAGAGGAAGAGGACAAGGGCAAGGGCAGGGGCAAAGAAGAGAAGGAAGGAGAGCCATCTCTGATGAGATTAGGGCAACACTTGTTGATCATGTGATCAATCACGGTTTGACCATGAGAGAGGCCTGAGAGTCCAGCCCAACTGTCGATTTACAGTGGCGTCCATAATTCAAACCTTCAGAAATGAGAACAGGTATGCAACTATCTAATGACTATTTTACAGTAATGTACTGTAAAATACGTATGACTGCATAAACATTTGTAACTCTAAGCCATCCATTTACTGCACTGCATTAAATGAATGAGGTTGGTTATCATGCTGTACTACCTTTTTTTGTACATTGTTTACAGTTCCTATGCTGAACACATACTGTGTTTGAATTCTGTACAGAGTGGAAAGGCAAAGACATCATGGAGGACGAGGACGCTTGTTTACAGATGTACAAGAGACTGCAATTATAAATATGGTTTTGGCCAAAAATGCAATTAGGATTCGAGAGATAAGAGAGTCAAGAATATGCAACATGACTTTGTATGTATGCAACACTACTTTCAGTACTTCAGACATACCATATGTACTCATCTGTATATCCTTTTGTCTGTTACAGAGAGTATTGGAGCTGGATGCCCATGTAATTCGCCATTAATTTATTTATGTGGATGAGGTTGGCTTCAACCTCACCAAAACCAGGTGCCGCGGAAGAAATGTAATAGGACAGAGGGTATATTACCAATGTCCCTGGACAGCGTGGGGGTAATATAACTATGTGTGCTGCCATCACTCAAAACGGGGTCCTCCATCACAATGCCACACTGGGTCCGTACAACACCGGCCATATGCTC
>NW_025744384.1:0-11582 GCF_021184085.1 Oncorhynchus gorbuscha | reverse complement strand
TTTCTTACATTAGTACCCCAGGTCATCTTAGGTTTCATTACATACAGTCGAGAAGAACTACTGAATATAAGATCAGCGTCAACTCACCATCAGTACGACCAAGAATATGTTTTCTCGCGACGCGGATCCTGTGTTCTGCCTTACAAACAGGACAACGGAATGGATCGCATGCAGCCACCCAATGAAACGACCAAAAAGAGGGAAACGCGGCGGTGTTCTGGTCAGACTCCAAAAGGCACATCGCGCACCACTTCCCAGTATTCTTCTTGCCAATGTCCAGTCTCGACAACAAGGTTGATGAAATCCGAGCAAGGGTGGCATTCCAGAGGGATATCAGAGACTGCAACGTTCTCTGCTTTACGGAGACATGGCTTACTGGGAAAACGCTATCCAGGGCGGTACAGCCAACGGGTTTCTCCACGCATCGCGCCGACAGAAACAAACATCTCTGGTAAGAAGAGTGGAGGGGCGTATGCCTCATGACTAACGGGACATGGTGTGATGAAGGAAACATACAGGAACTCAAATCCTTCTGTTCACCTGATTTAGAATTCCTCACAATCAAATGTAGACCGCATTATCTTCCAAGAGAATTCTCTTCGATTATAATCACAGCCGTATATATCCCCCCCAAGCAGACACATCGATGGCTCTGAACGAACTTTATTTAACTCTTTGCAAACTGGAAAACATTTATCCGGAGGCTGCATTCATTGTAGCTGGGGATTTTAACAAAGCCAATCTGAAAACAAGACTCCCTAAATTTTATCAGCATATCGATTGCGCAACCAGGGGTGGTAAAACCTGGGATCACTGTTACTCTAACTTCCGCGACGCATATAAGGCCCTGCCCCGCCCCCTTCGGAAAAGCTGACCACGACTCCATTTTGCTGATCCCTGCCTACAGGCAGAAATTAAAACAAGAGGCTCCCACGCTGAGGTCTGTCCAACGCTGGTCAGACCAAGCTGACTCTACACTCCAAGACTGCTTCCATCACGTGGACTGGGACATGTTTCAGACAAGGTCAGATGGGAATATTGACGAATACGCTGATTCGGTGTGCGAGTTCATTAGAACGTGCGTCGAAGATGTCGTTCCCATAGCAACGATAAAAACATTCCCTAACCAGAAACCGTGGATTGATGGCAGCATTCGCGTGAAACTGAAAGCGCGAACCACTGCTTTTAATCAGGGCAAGGTGTCTGGCAACATGACTGAATACAAACAGTGCAGCTATTCCTCCGTAAGGCTATCAAACAAGCTAAGCGTCAGTACAGAGACAAAGTGAATCTCAATTCAATGGCTCAGACACAAGAGGCATGTGGCAGGGTCTACAGTCAATCACGGACTACAAGATGAAATCCAGCCCAGTCACGGACCAGGATGTCTTGCTCCCAGGCAGACTAAATAACTTTTTGCCCGCTTTGAGGACAATACAGTGCCACTGACACGGCCTGCAACGGAAACATGCAGTCTCTCCTTCACTGCAGCCGAGGTGATTAAGACATTTAAACGTGTTAACCTCGCAAGGCTGCAGGCCCAGACGGCATCCCCAGCCGCGCCCTCCGAGCATGCGCAGACCAGCTGGCCGGTGTGTTTACGGACATATTCAATCAATCCCTATACCAGTCTGCTGTTCCCACATGCTTCAAGAGGGCCACCATTGTTCCTGTTCCCAAGAAAGCTAAGGTAACTGAGCTAAACGACTACCGCCCGTAGCACTCACTTCCGTCATCATGAAGTGCTTTGAGAGACTAGTCAAGGACCATATCACCTCCACCCTACCTGACACCCTAGACCCACTCCAATTGCTTACCGCCCAAATAGGTCCACAGACGATGCAATCTCAACCACACTGCACACTGCCTAACCCACCTGGACAAGAGGAATACCTATGTGAGAATGCTGTTCATCGACTACAGCTCGGCATTCAACACCATAGTACCCTCCTCCAAGCTCGTCATCAAGCTCGAGACCCTGGGTCTCGACCCCGCCTGTGCAACTGGGTACTGACTTCCTGACGGGCCCCAGGTGGTGAGGGTAGGCAACAACATCTCCTCCCCCGCTGATCCTCAACACGGGGCCCCACAAGGGTGCGTTCTGAGCCCTCTCCTGTACTCCCTGTTCACCCACGGCTGCGTGGCACGCACGCTCCAACTCAATCATCAAGTTTATGGACGACACAACAGTGGTAGGCTTGATTACCAACAACGACGAGACGGCCTACAGGGAGGAGGTGAGGGCCCTTGGAGTGTGGTGTCAGGAAAATAACCTCACACTCAACGTCAACAAAACTAAGGAGATGATTGTGGACTTCAGGAAACAGCAGAGGGAACACCCCTATCCACATCGATGGAACAGTAGTGGAGAGGGTAGCTAGTTTTAAGTTCCTCGGCATACACATCACAGACAAACTGAATTGTCCACTCACACTGACAGCTGTGTGAAGAAGGCGCAGCAGCGCCTATTCAACCTCAGGAGGCTGAAGAAATTCGGCTTGTCACCAAAAGCACTCACAACTTCTACAGATGCACAATCGAGAGCATCCTGGCGGGCTGTATCACCGCCTGGTACGGCAACTGCTCCGCCTCAACCGTAAGGTTCTCCAGAGGGTAGTGAGGACTGCACAACGCATCACCGGGGCAAACTACCTGCCCTCCAGGACACCTACACCACCCGTTGTTACAGGAAGGCCATAAAGACTACCTCAAGGACATCAACCACCCAACCACTGCCTGTTCACCCCGCTATCATCCAGAAGGCGAGGTCAGTACAGGTGCATCAAAGCTGGGACCGAGAGACTGAAAAACAGCTTCTATCTCAAGGCCATCAGACTGTTAAATAGCCACCACTAACATTGAGTGGCTGCTGCCAACACACTGTCATTGACACTGACCCAACTCCAGCCATTTTAATAATGGGAATTGATGGGAAATGATGTAAATATATCACTAGCCACTTTAAACAATGCTACCTTATATAATGTTACTTACCCTACATTATTCATCTCATATACATATGTATATACTGTACTCTACAACATCGACTGCATCCTTATGTAACACATGTATCACTAGCCACTTTAACTATGCCACTTTGTTTACTTTGTCTACACACTCATCTCATATGTATATACTGTACTTTCGATACCATCTACTGTATGCTGCTCTGTACCATCACTCATTCATATATCCTTATGTACATGTTCCTTATCCCCTTACACTGTGTATAAGACTGTAGTTTTGGAATTGTTAGTTAGATTACTTGTTGGTTATCACTGCATTGTGGAACTAGAAGCACAAGCATTTCGCTACACTCGCATTAATATCTGCTAACTATAAAAAGTGTGACAAATAAAACTTGATTTGATTTTGATTTGTGAGTGTGTGGGTAGTCTAGTGAGTGTGCATAGTACTGTGAGTAGTCTAGTGAGTGTTTGGGTAGTCTAGTGAGTGTGCATAGTACTGTGAGTGTGTGGGTAGTCTAGTGAGTGTGCATAGTACTGTGAGTAGTCTAGTGAGTGTGCATAGTACGGAGGGTAGTCTAGTGAGTGTGCATAGTACGGTGGGTAGTCTAGTGAGTGTGCATAGTACTGTGAGTAGTCTTAGTGAGTGTGCATAGTACTGTGAGTGTGTGGGTAGTCTAGTGAGTGTGCATAGAGCCACAGCAAACAAATAAAATCCCTTTTAATATTTATTTATAGTTGAACACATCAGTAAGAATCTGGGAGGAACCTCATTGGACTCTATTGTTGGTGAAAAGCCACCTCTTATTCTGAAAAGGGAAACAAACTCCTTTATATGGAACTGAAATGTCAGGAAAAGGAAATGGGTCTACATATTCCCAGTTGAGTTTTCTTTCTGCATTCTTCTGTATTTCTGGGTTCTATTTAATCCAGTAAATGGCTACACAATGAAACACTGCAGAATCAGGGAATCTCTAAACACGTCTGTGCTATGTGATGGCAGGAACCTCAATGCCATACCAGCAGACATCCCATTATTGGTGAGATCTGTAAACATAGCAAAGAATAACATTTCACAGATAAAAGTGAGGACTTCAGATTTAACAATCCTCAAATGTTAATAATGTACAGCAACATGATTTCTCATGTTGAGAATGGGTCTTTTCAGACCTGGTGGGCTCTAGAGCAGCTGAATCTGTCCTTTAACAAACTCAAATCCCTCGGACCAAATGTTTAAGGGCCTGGATAACCTCACAGTACTACACCTGGATAACAACCACATCTCAAGTAGCTCCTAATTAACTTAACCAGCAACAAACTGCATTGTTTCAAGGAGCTTCAGCACATTTTACAATTGCTGTTTGCTGAAGTTGTTCATTGGGAACAACAGCTTGAACTCTTGCAGTCACAGGAAATATCAACAGGTCAATAGGGTTGACAGAGCTGGATCTATCCAGGAATCCTCTGGAGATCTTCAGTGTCACAGCAGATATACTTCCCATTTTAAGAAACTAGACCTCTACATCTGTGGTATTAATGGAAGCATGGAATGGGATGGTGGACAGGTATTTTCTGAGGATTTTGAGCAGCCTCACTTCACATCTTTTTTTTAGAGGCGATGAGTTCGGTGTCTTAGAGCATCAACTTTTCGTTAGCATTTCTGGGGCTGAATAAAATAGGACAATATAATCTCACAATATAGCCTGTCACAGAGGAGTAAAACAAGGATGTCCATTATCGGCATATCTATTTATTATTGCCATCGAAATGTTAGCTGCTAAGATTAGATCAAACAATAATATTAAGGGATTAGAAATGTCATTGTACGCTGATGATTCATGTTTTCTTTTAAAACCACAATTAGAATCTCTCCACGGCCTCTTAGAGGATCTAGATACTTTTGCCATCCTCTCTGGATTAAAACCAAATTATGATAAATGTACAATATTACGTATTGGATCACTAAAAACGCACATTTTACATTACCATGTAGTTTACCAATTAAATGGTCTGACGGAGATGTGGACATGTATGGTCTGACGGAGATGTATACACATCCCAAAAGAAAGAAATGATCTCACTCCAATATATTTTTATAGAAAGTTAGCAAAAATATATAAGATCTTGCTACCTTGGAAAGGAAAATACCTGTCTATTTGTGGAAAAATCACCCTGATTAACTCCTTAGTTATATCACAGTTTACCTATTTGCTTATGCTTTTGCCTAAATATTCTATTTGATTTGGAACGGCAAGCCAGATACAATTAAAAGGGCCTATTTATATAACAAATATGAATTTGGTGGGCAGAAATGATTAAATTTCTTAAAAGCATTAGACCTCTCACTAAAGGCATCAGTCATACAAAAGTTATACTTAAATCCAAACTAGTTCTCTCGTCAATTGGTACAAATGTCTCATCCTATATTCAGGAAGGGCCTTTTCCCCTTTATTCAGATTAAACCTGCTCACTTTCGGTTGTTTTGAAAAGGAAATAATCTCCAAAATGTCATAATTTATTAAACAAGCCTTAGAAAGTTGGTTGCAATTACAGTTTAATCCACCTGAAAGGACAGAACAAATAGTACAACATATATTGTGGTTAAATTCAAATATTACTATTTGATTTAAAAAAAAATGTATTTGTCGAAGAAATGTTTAAAAAATGTATAATTTTAGAGAATTATACCATAAATAGGACAGGTGGAGTTATGTCCCACATGCAGCTAACAGAAATATAGAAATGTCTGCTTCACCCAAAATTACAAACCAACTAATTGCAGCATACCACAATGGAAGAGGCAAGTAGAAGGGGAAAAGTGAAAGAACTTGTCTGTCGGCCCTGCATTAAAGAACATAAATGGTTAAAGAAAAGTGTGATAAATAAAAACATATACCAATTTCATTTAAGGACCAAAAATTGACAGCTGTGCCATATAAATTGCAAAATAGTTGGGAGCAGATTTTCGATGTACCCATTCCATGGCACATGGTTTATGAACTGATACCCAAAACAACGCCAGATTCAAAACTTTGAATTTTTCAATATATATTACTATACAAAATTCTTGCAACTAATAGAATGTTATATATATGGGGATACACCTTCCCAGCTCTGCAGATTCTGCTGTGAAGAGGCAGAGTCATTAGATCATTTATTTTGCTATTGTCCATATGTAGCTCGTTTTTGGTCACAGGTCCAGGAATAGCTGAAGAATTGCAACATTTGCTTAGAACTAACGCTAACGTTAACACCTAACGCGTAAGTTTACATACACTTAGGTTGGTGTCATTAAAACTCATTTTCCAACCACTCCACACATTTCTTGTTAACAACCTATAGTTTTTGTCATGTTTGTCATTTATTGTCATGTCTTGTCCCTGTGCTCCCATGCTATTCGTTTCCTCTGCTGGTCTTGTTTGGTTCTATCCCTCTCTCTCCCCTCCCTCTCTCACTCTCTCGCTCTCTCTTCTCTCTGTCGTTCCGTTCCTGCTCCCAGCTGTTCCTATTCCCCTAATCATCATTTAGTCTTCCCACACCTGTTCCCGATCCTTTCCCCTGATTAGAGTCCCTATTTATTCCTTTGTGATCCGTTCCTGTTCCGTCGGTTCCTTGTATTGTATTCACCATGCTGTGATTGGTTTCGCCCTGTCCTGTCGTGTTTTTGCCGTGATTGTGTATCACCCTGTCCTGTCGTGTTTTGTGCCTTCATCAGATGCTGCGTGTGAGCAGGTGTCTCAGTCGACTACGGCGGCCTACCCGGCGACCTGCAGTCTGTGGCCGCTTTCTCCAGTTGTTTTCCCCTCTACAAATCTAGAGGATTTCTGTTATTCCGTTTTGACTTTAATAAACTCTGTTTCTGTTAAGTCGCGTTTGGGTCCTCTTTCACCTGCATGACAGAAGGAACCGACCAAGGAATGGACCCAGCGACTTCAGACGCTCGTTACACTGCCGTCGAGATCCAAGGAGCCATGCTCGGCAGACACGAGCAGGAATTGTCTGCTGCTCGCCATGCCGTGGAGAACCTGGCCGCTCAGGTTTCCGACCTCTCTGACAGTTCCAGAGTCTACGTCTCGTGCCACCTGTTACTCCCTGGCCTGCCGAGCCTCCAGAACCCAGGGTTAATAACCCACCTTGCTACTCCGGGCAGCCCACTGAGTGCCGCTCCTTTCTCACGCAGTGTGAGATTGTGTTCTCTCTCCAACCCCACACATACTCTAGAGAGAGAGCTCGGGTTGCTTACGTCATTTCACTCCTTACTGGCCGGGCTCGAGAATGGGGCACAGCTATCTGGGAGGCAAGGGCTGATTGCTCTAACAGATTCCAGAACTTTAAAGAGGAGATGATTCGGGTTTTTGACCGTTCAGTTTTTGGTGGGGAGGCTTCTAGGGCCCTGGCTTCCTTATGCCAAGGTGAACGGTCCATAACGGATTATTCCATTGAGTTTCGCACTCTTGCTGCCTCTAGTGAGTGGAACGAGCCGGCGCTGCTCGCTCGTTTTCTGGAGGGACTCACGCAGTGGTTAAGGATGAGATTCTCTCCCGGGAGGTTCCATCAGATGTGGATTCTTTGATTGCTCTCGCCATCCGCATAGAACGACGGGTAGATCTTTCGTCACCGGGCTCGTGGAAGAGAGCTCGCATCAACGGTGTTTCCCTGCTCCGCATCGCAACCATCTCCCTCCTCTGGCTTTGAGACTGAGCCCATGCAGCTGGGAGGGATTCGCATCTCGAATAAGGAGAGGGAACGGAGGATCACCAACCGCCTGTGCCTCTATTGCGGAGTTGCTGGACATTTTGTTAATTCATGTCCAGTAAGAGGCCAGAGTCCATCAGTAAGCGGAGGGCTACTGGTGAGCGCTACTACTCAGGTCCCTTCATCTAGATCTTGTACTACTATGTCGGTCCATCTACGCTGGACCGGTTCGGGTGCTACATGCAGTGCTTGATTGACTCTGGGGCTGAGGGTTGTTTCATGGACGAAGCATGGGTTCGAAACATAACATTCCTTTCAGACCGTTAGACAGGCCTACGCCCATGTTTGCCTTAGATGGTAGTCATCTTCCCAGTATCAAATTTGAGACACTACCTTTAACTCACAGTATCTGGTAACCACAGTGAGACTATTTCTTTTTGATTTTCCGTTCACCGTTTACACCTGTTGTTTTGGGTCATCCCTGGCTAGTATGTCATAATCCTTCTATTAATTGGTCTAGTAATTCTATCCTATCCTGGAACGTTTCTTGTCATGTGAAGTGTTTAATGTCTGCCATCCTCCCGTTTCTTCTGTTCCTACTTCTCAGGAGGAACCTGGCGATTTGACAGGAGTGCCGGAGGAATATCATGATCTGCGCACGGTCTTCAGTCGGTCCCGAGCCAACTCCCCTTCCTCCTCACCGGTCGTATGATTGTAGTATTGATCTCCTTCCGGGGACCACTCCTCCTCGAGGTAGACTATACTCTCTGTCGGCTCCCGAACGTAAGGCTCTCGAGGATTATTTGTCTGTGTCTTGACGCCGGTACCATAGTGCCTTCTTCTTCTCCGGCCGGGGCGGGTTCTTTGTTAAAAAGAAGGACGGTACTCTGCGCCCTGCGTGGATTATCGAGGGCTGAATGACATAACGGTTAAGAATCGCTATCCGCTTCCCCTTATGTCATCAGCCTTCGAGATTCTGCAGGGAGCCAGGTGCTTTACTAAGTTGGACCTTCGTAACGCTTACCATCTCGTGCGCATCAGAGAGGGGGACGAGTGGAAAACGGCGTTAACACCCGTTAGGGCATTTTGAGTACCGGGTTCTGCCGTTCGGTCTCGCCAATGCGCCAGCTGTTTTTCAGGCATTAGTTAATGATGTTCTGAGAGACATGCTGAACATTTTTGTTTTTGTCTATCTTGACGATATCCTGATTTTTTCTCCGTCACTCGAGATTCATGTTCAGCACGTTCGACGTGTGTTCTACAGCGCCTTTTAGAGAATTGTCTCTACGTAAAGGCTGAGAAGTGCTCTTTTCATGTCTCCTCCGTTACTTTTCTCGGTTCCGTTATTTCCGCTGAAGGCATTCAGATGGATTCCGCTAAGGTCCAAGCTGTCAGTGATTGGCCCGTTCCAAGGTCACGTCGAGTTGCAGCGCTTTTTAGGTTTCGCTAATTTCTATCGGCGTTTCATTCGTACTTTCGGTCAAGTTGCTGCCCCTCTCACAGCTCTTACTTCTGTTAAGACGTGTTTTAAGTGGTCCGGTTCCGCCCAGGGAGCTTTTGATCTTCTAAAAGAACGTTTTACGTCCGCTCCTATCCTCGTTACTCCTGACGTCACTAGACAATTCATTGTCGAGGTTGACGCTTCAGAGGTAGGCGTGGAGCCATCCTATCCCAGCGCCTCCAGTCTGACGATAAGGTTCATCCTTGCGCTTATTTTTCTCATCGCCTGTCGCCATCTGAGCGCAACTATGATGTGGGTAACCGTGAACTGCTCGCCATCCGCTTAGCCCTAGGCGAATGGCGACAGTGGTTGGAGGGGGCGACCGCCTTTGTCGCTTGGACAGACCATAAGAACCTTGAGTACATCCGTTCTGCCAAACGACTTAATGCCCGTCAAGCCTGGGCGTTGTTTTTCGCTCGTTTCGAGTTTGTGATTTCTTACCGTCCGGGTAGCAAGAACACCAAGCCTGATGCCTTATCCCGTCTGTTTAGTTCTTCTGTGGCTTCTACTGATCCCGAGGGGATTCTTCCTTATGGGCGTGTTGTCGGGTTAACAGTCTGGGGAATTGAAAGACAGGTTAAGCAAGCACTCACGCACACTGCGTCGCCGCGCTTGTCCTAGTAACCTCCTTTCGTTCCTGTTTCCACTCGTCTGGCTGTTCTTCAGTGGGCTCACTCTGCCAAGTTAGCTGGTCATCCCGGTGTTCGAGGCACTCTTGCGTCTATTCGCCAGCGCTTTTTTGGTGGCCGACTCAGAGCGTGACACGCGCCGTTTCGTGCTGCTTGTTCGGACTGCGCGCAGACTAAGTCGGGTAATCTCCTCCCCGCCGGTCGTCTCAGACCGCTCCCCATTCCTTCTCGACCATGGTCTCACATTGCCTTAGACTTCATTACCGGTCTGCCTTTGTCTGCGGGGAAGACTGTGATTCTGACGGTTGTCGATAGGTTCTCTAAGGCGGCACATTTCATTCCCCTCGCTAAACTTTCCGCTAAGGAGACGGCACAAATCATTATTGAGAATGTATTCAGAATTCATGGCCTCCCGTTAGACGCCGTTTCAGACAGAGGCCCGCAATTCACGTCACAGTTTTGGAGGGAGTTCTGTCGTTTGATTGGTGCGTCCGTCAGTCTCTCTTCCGGGTTTCATCCCCAGTCTAACGGTCAAGCAGAGAGGGCCAATCAGACGATTGGTCGCATACTACGCAGCCTTTCTTTCAGAAACCCTGCGTCTTGGGCAGAACAGCTCCTGGGCAGAATACGCCACAATTCGCTTCCTTCGTCTGCTACCGGGTTATCTTCCGTTTCAGAGTAGTCTGGGTTACCAGCCTCCTCTGTTCTCATCCCAGCTTGCCGAGTCCAGCGTTCCCTCCGCTCAAGCGTTTGTCCAACGTTGTGAGCGCACCTGGAGGAGGGTGAGGTCTGCACTTTGCCGTTACAGGGCACAGACGGTGAGAGCCGCCAATAAACGCAGGATTAAGAGTCCAAGGTATTGTTGCGGCCAGAGAGTGTGGCTTTCACTCGCAACCTTCCTCTTACGACAGCTTCTCGTAAGTTGACTCCGCGGTTCATTGGTCCGTTCCGTGTCTCCCAGGTCGTCAATCCTGTCGCTGTGCGACAGCTTCTTCCGCGACATCTTCGTCGCGTCCATCCTGTCTTCCATGTCTCCTGTGTTAAGCCCTTTCTTCGCACCCCCGTTCGTCTTCCCTCCCCCCCTCCCGTCCTGTCGAGAGCGCACCTATTTACAAGGTACATAAGATTATGGACATGCGTTCGGGGACGGGGTCACCAATACCTAGTGGATTGGGAGGGTTACGGTCCTGAGGAGAGGAGTTGGGTTCCGTCTCGGGACGTGCTGGACCGTTCGCTCATCGATGATTTCCCTCCGTTGCCGCCAGGATTCCTCCTCGAGTGCGCCAGGAGGCGCCGGTGAGTGGGGGGTACTGTCATGTTTGTCATTTATTGTCATGTCTTGTCCCTGTGCTCCCCATGCTATTCGTTTCCTCTGCTGGTCTTGTTTGGTTCTATCCCTCTCTCTCCTCCCTCTCTCACTCTCTCGCTCTCTCTTCTCTCTGTCGTCCGTTCCTGCTCCCAGCTGTTCCTATTCCCCTAATCATCATTTAGTCTTCCCACACCTGTTCCCGATCCTTTCCCTGATTAGAGTCCCTATTTATTCCTTTGTGATCCGTTCCTGTTCCGTCGGTTCCTTGTATTGTATTCACCATGCTGTGATTGCGTTTCGCCCTGTCCTGTCGTGTTTTTGCCGTGATTGTGTATCACCCTGTCCTGTCGTGTTTTGTGCCTTTCATCAGATGCTGCGTGTGAGCAGGTGTCTCAGTCGACTACGGCCTGCGCCTACCCGAAGCGACCTGCAGTCTGTGGCCGCTTCTCCAGTTGTTTTCCCCTCTACAAATCTAGAGGATT
>NW_025744383.1:2500-11584 GCF_021184085.1 Oncorhynchus gorbuscha | reverse complement strand
CTCTCTCCATCCCTCTCTCTCTCTCCAGCCCTCTCTCTCTACATCATCCCTCTCTCTACATCCATCCCTCTCTCTCTACGTCTCTCTCTACAGCCCTCTCTCTCTCTACAGCCCTCTCTCTCTCTACAGCCCTCTCTCTCTCTACAGCCCTCTCTCTCTCATCCCTCTCTCTACATCCCTCTCTCTACACTCCCTCTAACCTCTCTCCACACCCATCTCTCTACACCCATCTCTCTCCACACCCCTCTCTCTACACCCCTCTCTCTACACCCCCTCTCTACACCCATCTCTCTACACCCCCCTCTCTACACCCCCCTCTCTACACCCCCTCTCTACACCCCACCTCTCTACACCCACTCTCTCTACACCATCTCTCTACATCCCTCTCTACATCCTTCTCTCTACATCCCTCTCTCTAAATCTCTCTATACCCCCTCTCTACAGCCCTCTCTCTACATCTCTCTCTCTCTCACATCTCTCTCTCTCTCACATCTCTCTCTACATCCCTCTCTCTGTCTACATCTCTCTCTCTATAGCCCTCTCTCTCCTCTACACCCTCTCTCTCTCTCTACATCCTCTCTCTACATCCCTCTCTCTACACTTCCCATCCTCTCTACACCCCATCTCTCTACACCCATCTCTCTCTACACCCATCTCTCTACACCCCTCTCTCTACACCCTCTCTCTACACCCCTCTCTCTACACCCCTCTCTCTACACCCCTCTCTCTACAGCCCTTCTCTCTACAGCCCTCTCTTCTACAGCCCTCTTCTCTACAGCTCTCTCTCTACAGCCCTCTCTCTCTACAGCCCTCTCTCTCTACAGCCCTTCTCTCTCTACATCCCCTCTCTCTCTCTACAGCCCTCTCTCTCCACCCTTCTCTCTTACCCTCTCTCTCTACACCCCTCTCTCTACGATCCCTCTCTCTACATCCCTTCTTCGTCCATCTCTCTACGTCCCTATCTCTCTACATCCCTCTCTCTACAGCCCTCTCTCCCTACAGTCCTCTCTCTCTACAGCCCTCTCTCTCTACAGCCCTCTCTCTCTACAGTCCCTCTCTCTACATCCTCTTCTCTCTACATCCTCTCTCTCTACAGCCTCTCTCTCTCTACAGCCTCCTCTCTACACTCTCTCTCTCTACATCTCTCTACATCCTCTCTCTACATCCTCTTACATCTCCTCTCTCTACATCCTTCTCTCTCCTTCTCTACATCCCTTCTCTCTACACCCTCTCTCTACACTCCATCTCTCTACATCCATCTCTCTACACTCCATCTCTCTACACCCCATCTCTCTACACCCATCTCTCTACACCCCTCTACATCCCTCTCTACACCCATCTCTCTACATCCCTCTCTCTACACCCCTCTCTACAGCCTCTCTCTACATCCTCTCTCTACACCCTCTCTCTACACCCATCTCTCTACACCCTCTCTACACCCTTCTCTCTACACCCTCTCTCTACATCCTCTCTCTACATCCCTCTCTCTACATCCCTCTCTCTCCACCTCTCTCTCTCCTCTCTACATCTCTCTCTCTCTACATCTCTCTCTCTCTCTACATCTCTCTCTCTACATCCTCTCTCTCTACATCCCTCTCTCTCACAGCCCTCTCTCTCTACAGCCCTCTCTCTACAGCCTCTCTCTCTACAGCCTCTCTCTCTACAGCCCTCTCTCTACAGCCTCTCTCTACATCTCTACATCTCTCTCTACATCTCTCTACATCCCTCTCTCTACATCTCTCTACATCCCTCTCTCTCTACACCTCTCTCTCTACATCCCTCTCTCTACACCCTCTCTCTACACCCTCTCTCTACACCTCTCTCTCTACACCCATCTCTCTACACCCATCTCTCTACACCCATCTCTCTACATCTCTCTACATCCTTCTCTACACCCCCCTCTCTCTACACCCCTCTCTACACCTCTCTCTACACCCCTCTCTCTCCATCCCTCTCTCTCCATCCCTCTCTCACATCCCTCTCTCTACATCCTCTCTCTACTACATCCCTCTCTCTCTACATCCCTCTCTCTCTACATCCTCTCTCTCTACATCCTCTCTCTCTCTCTACAGCCCTCTCTCTCTACATCCCTCCTCTCTACATCCCTCTCTCTACATCCTCCTCTCTCTACATCCATCTCTCTCTACATCCCTCTCTCTACATCCCTCTCTCTCTCTACATCCTCTCAGCTCTCTCTCTACAGCCCTCTCTCTCTCTACAGTCCCTCTCTCTACATCCCTCTCTCTACATCTCCCTCTCTACATCCCTCTCTCTACATCCCTCTCTACATCCCTACTCTCTACACCCATCTCTCTACACCCATCTCTCTACACCCATCTCTCTACACCCATCTCTCTACACCCATCTCTCTACACCATCTCTCTACACCCACTCTCTACACCCCTCTCTACACCCCATCTCTCTACACCCCTCTCTCTACACCCACTCTCTCTACATCTCTCTACATCCCTCTCTCTACACCCTCTCTCTACACCCTCTCTCTACATCCCTCTCTCTCTACATCCCTCTCTCTCTACATCTCTCTACATCCTCTCTCTACATCCTCTCTCTCTACACTCCTCTCTCTACATCCTCTCTCTACATCTCTCTCTCTCTACATCCCTCTCTACATCTCTCTCTCTACATCCCTCTCTCTACATCCACATCTCTCTACAGCCCTCTCTCTACAGTCTCTCTCTACACCTCCTCTCTACACCCTCTCTCTACACCCTCTCTCTACACCCTCTCTCTACACCCTCTCTCTACACCTCCCTCTCTACACCTCCTACACCCTCTCTCTACATCCATCCTCTATACCCATCTCCCTACATCCCTCTCTCTCAAACTCTCTATACCCCTCTCTACAGCCTCTCACACTCTCTACAGCTCTCTCTCTACATCTCTACTCTCTCTACATCTCTCTCTCTCATCTACATCTCTCTCTCTACATCTCTCCTCATACCCTTCACAGCCCTCTCTCTCTCTCTCTCTACATCCCTCTCTCTACATCCCATCTCTCTACACCCATCTCTCTACACCCCCTCTCTACACCCCTCTCTCTACACCCCCTCTCTACACCCTCTCTCTACACCCATCTCTCTACACCCATCTCTCTACACCCATCTCTCTACACCCCCTCTCTACACTCCCTCTCTACACCCCTCTCTCTACACCTCTCTCTACACCTCTCTCTACACCCATCTCCATCCTCTCTCTACATCTCTCTATACCTCTCTACAGCCCTCTCTCACATCTCTCTCTCTCTACATCTCTCTCTCTCTACATCTCTCTCTCTACATCTCTCTCTCTACAGCCCTCTCTCTCTCTCTCTCTACATCCCTCTCTCTACATCCCTCTCTCTACACCCATCTCTCTACACCCATCTCTCTACACTCTCTCTCTCTACACCCATCTCTCTACACCCTCTCTCTCTACACCTCTCTCTACACCTCTCTCTACAGCCCCTCTCTCTACAGCCTCTATCTCTCTACACCCTCTCTCTCTCTACAGCCCTCTCTCTCTACATCCTCTCTCTCTACAGCCCTCTCTCTCTACAGTCCCTCTCTCTCTACAGCCCTCTCTCTCTACAGCCCTCTCTCTCTACAGTCCCTCTCTCTCCCTCTCTCTCTCCACCCCTCTCTCTACATCCCTCTCTCTACAACCCTCTCTCTACAGCCTCTCTCTCTCTCTACAGCCCTCTCTCTCTACATCCCTCTCTCTCTACATCCCCTCTCTCTACATCCCTTCTCTCTACATCCCTCTCTCTCTACATCCCTCTCTCTAAATCTCTCTACATCCCTCTCTCTCTACATCCCTCTCTACATCCCTCTCTCTAAATCTCTCTACAGCCCTCTCTCTCTACACCCCCCTCTCTACACCCCCCTCTCTACATCCCTCTCTCTACACCCATCTCTCTACACCCATCTCTCTACACCCATCTCTCTACACCCATCTCTCTACACCCTATCTCTCTACACCCATCTCTCTACACCCATCTCTCTACACCCATCTCTCTACACCATCTCTCTACACCCCTCTCTACACCCATCTTTCTACACCCATCTCTCTCACACCCTCTCTCTCTACACCTACTCTCTACACCCCTCTCACATCCTCTCTCTCTACATCTCTCTCTCTCTACATCTCTCTCTCTCTCTACATCTCTCTCTCTCTACATCCCTCTCTCTCTCTACATCTCTCTCTCTACAGCCCTCTCTACATCTCTCTCTCACCCGCGTCTCTCTTCCTCATCTCTCTCTCTACATCTCTCTCTCTACACCCTCTCTCTACACCCATCTCTCTACACCCATCTCTCTACACCCATCTCTCTACACCCATCTCTCTACACCCATCTCTCTACACCCCCTCTCTACACCTCTCTCCCCCCCTCTCTACACCTCTCTCACCTCCTCTCTCCATCCCTCTCTCTCCATCCCTCTCTCCATCCCTCTCTCTCCATCCCTCTCTCTCCATCCCTCTCTCTCATCCCTCTCTCTCTACATCCTTCTCTCTACATCCCTCTCTCTAAATCTCTCTACACCCCCTCTCTACACCCTCTCTCTACACCCCCTCTCTACACCCCCTCTCTACACCCCTCTCTACACCTCCCTCTCTACACGTCCCTCTCTCTACATCCCTCTCTCTCTACATCCCTCTCTCTACATCCCTCTCTACATCTTCACATCCCTACATCCTCACATCCTCTCTCTACATCCCTCTCTACATCCCTCTCTCTCTCTACATCTCTCTCTCTACATCCCTCTCTCTATACCCTCTCTCTACATCTCTACACCTCTCTCTACACCCTCTCTCACACTCTTCTACACCCCTCTCTACACCCCTCTCTACACCCTCTCTCTACACCCTCTCTCTACACCTCTCTCTACACCCCTCTCTCTACACCCCTCTCTACACCCCTCTCTCTACACCTCTCTCTACACCCCTCTCTCTACACCCTCTCTACACCCTCTCTCTACACCCCTCTCTCTACACCCCTCCTCTACACCCCTCTCTCTACACTCTCTCTACACCTCCTCTACACCCTCTCTCTACACCCTCTACACCTCTCTACACCCCTTCTACATCCTACACCCATCTCTCTACACCCATCTCTCTACATCTCTGTCTCTACATCCCTCTCTCTACACCCTCTCTCTACACCCCTCTCTCTACACCCCTCTCTCTACAGCCCTCTCTCTACAGCTCTCTCTCTACAGCCCTCTCTCTCTACATCCCTCTCACATCCCTCTCTTACATCCTCTCTCTACACCCCTTCTCTACACCCCTCTCTCTCTACATCCCCTCTCTCTACATCCCCCTCTCTCTACATCCCCTCACATCCCCTCTACATCCCCATCCCTCCTCTACACCCATCTCTCTACACCCATCTCTCACACCCATCTCTCTACACCCATCTTCTGCACCCATCTCTCTGCACCCATCTCTCTGCACCCATCTCTCTGCACCCATCTCTACACCCATTTCTCTACACCCATCTCTACACCATCTCTCTACACCCATCTCTCTACACCATCTCTCTACACCCATCTTCTACATCCCTCTCCATCCCTCTCTCTCTACATCCCTCTACAGCTCCCTCACAGCCTATTTCTTCATAGTATATCTTCTCACAGCCCTCTACATCCCTCTCTTACATCCTCTACATCCCTCTACATCCTCTACATCCCTCTCTCTACATCCCTCTCTTCTACATCCCTCTCTCTTACATCCCTATCTGTATCCCTTTCTCTGCTGTCTCTCTCTCTCTACATCCCTCTCTCTCTACAGCCCTCTCTCTCTACATCCTTCTCTCACATCCTTCTCTACATCCCTCTTTGCAACCTTCTCTCTACAGCCCTCTCTCTCTACAGCCCTCTCTACACCTTCTCTCTACATCCTTCTCTCTACATCCATCTCTCTCTACATCCATCTCTCTCACAGCCCTATCTCTCTACAGCCCTCTCTACATCCTTCTCTACATCCTTCTCTCTACATCCATCTCTCTACATCCATCTCTCTCTACAGCCCCATCTCTCTACAGCCCTCTCTACATCCTTCTCTCTACATCCTTCTCTCTACATCCATCTCTCTCTACATCCATCTCTCTACAGCCCTCTCTCTCTGCAGCCCTCTCTCTCTACATTCTCTCTCTACATCCTTCTCTCTCTACATCCCTCTCTCTACAGCCCTCTCTCTCTACAGCCCTCTCTCTACAGCCTCACAGCCCTCTCTACATCCTTCTCTCTACATCCATCTCTCTCTACATCCCTCTCTCTCTACATCCCTCTCTCTACATCCATCTCTCTCTACAGCCCTTCTCTCTACAGCCCTCTCTCTCTAAATCCCTCTCTCTACATCCCTCTCTCTCTACATCCCTCTCTCTCTACATCCCTCTCTCTACATCCCTCTGTCTACATCCCTCTCTCTCTACATCCCTCTCTCACACACACACACACACAGAGTCAGCAGCAATGGTTCTGGGTAAATACACACAGACCATCTATATGGAGATAATACACACAGACTGTCTATATGGAGATAGTACACACAGACTGTCTATATGGAATAATACACACAGACTGTCTATATGGAGATAGTACACACAGACTGTCTATATGGAGATAATACACACAGACTGTCTATATGGAGATAATACACACAGACTGTCTATATGGAGATAGTACACACAGACTGTCTATATGGAGATAGTACACACAGACTGTCTATATGGAGATAGTACACACAGACTGTCTATATGGAGATAGTACACACAGACTGTCTATATGGAGACAATACACAGACTGTCTATATGGAGACAGTACACACAGACTGTCTATATGGAGATAGTACACACAGACTGTCTATATGGAGATAATACACACAGACTGTCTATATGGAGATAGTACACACAGACTGTCTATATGGAGATTAATATTTATAAGAGGAATATTTTACTGCTTGAGAGTGAGTGATTCCCAAACCATCATCAACCAACCCTCCTCGTTATTGATCCACCAATCAGATAGCAGAACAACAACTCAGCCAATCAGCGATCTACCTGAGATTCCACCCAGATCATCATTACAATGTTGAGAGAGCTTCACGTGAGATAATCTTTAGAATTGTCAGAGGCTTGGTTGGGCAGTGGATTCTCGTCAGAGCATTGACATTCAAGCTCTGTCCATACTGCACTCTGATTGGTTACTGTTCTCCTCTTCCCACAGGTAAGACTGAGCTGGCCAAACAGGTGGCTGCGTTATATGCACAAGGACCTGAAAAAGGTTACAGTCACACACGTTCACACAGCCAAGCTGAAGTCACACGGTATCAGCAACACTGATCATACTATGGTACCCGTGTGTCATTACTGCTCATTAACCACGCCCCTTCTTCTCTCAGGGATTCATCATGGACATGTCCGAGTTCCAGGAAGCACGAGGTAAGCGTCATCAATAACACTTTCCCACAACCAGGAAGAGACTTCATGTTCCCACAGCCAGGAATGTCCTCAGGCTGGGATACACTATTCTACTGTGGCCGAGGGGGCCCGTCTGGATCATCTGCTGCCATCGTTTGGACCAGCTTCCCAGTCTCTGTCATGAACAGTTTAACCCTGTGTTGACTGAGCGACCTTGGGCTCTGTCTAACCTCTCATCGCCCACAATTCAATTCAAAGAGATGTGTCCAGGTTCCCACAGAAACACATGGCGATGTTCTCTGAAGGAGAGAACTCTCACTCTTCCCATTCAGCCCAAACATTGTGTTTGTATCAGAGGAAGGAGTCATCTGGCGTCATCTTCAGTTCAATAATCTACCTGTTATCATAATTCTCTCTCAATTTCTACCTTTTCATCTCTCTTTCTCTCTGCCATCTCTCGTAGTCTCATCTCTCCCTCCCTCTCACAATCTCTCCCCTCTCTCTCTCTCTCTACTGTCTCTCCCCTCCCTCTCTCACAATCTCTCTGTTTCTATCTCTCCTCCCTCTCTCACAATCTCTCTCCACCTCTCTCTCTGTCTATCTCTCCCTCCTCTCTCACAATCTCTCTCTACCTTGCTCCCTCCCTCTCTCTACCTCTCTTTCTGTCTCTTTCTCTCTCCCTCCCTCTCTCACAATCTCTCTCTACCTTGCTCCCTCCCTCTCTCACAATCTCTCTCTACCTCTCTTTCTGTCTCTATCTCTCCTCCCTCTCTCATAATCTCTCTCTGTCTCTATTGCTCCATCCCTCTCTCTGAATCTCTCTCCACCTCTCTCTCTGTCTCTATCTCTCCCTCCCTCTCTCACAATCTCTCTCTACCTTGCTCCTCCATCTCTCACAATCTCTCTCTACCTTGCTCCCTACCTCTCTCACAATCTCCCCTCTCTCTCTCTGTCTCTATCTCTCCCTCCCTCTCTCACAATCTCTCTACCTTGCTCCTCTCACAATCTCTCTCTGCCTTGCTCCCCCACCTCTCTCTCTGTCTCTTTCTCTCCTCTCTCTCTCAAATATGTCTCTCTACCTTGCTCCCCACCTCTCCCCACCTATCTTTCTGTCTCTATCTCTCACTCCTCTCACAATCTCTCTCTACCTTGCTCCCCACCTCTCTCCACCTCTCTCTCTGTCTCTTTCGCTCTCTCTCTCTCACAATCTCTCCCTCTCTCTCTCTCTGTCTCTCTCTCCCTCCCTCTCTCACAATCTCTCTCTGTTTCTATCTCTCCCTCCCTCTCTCACAATCTCTCTCTACCTTGCTCCCTCCCTCTCTCACAATCTCTCCCTCTCTCTCTCTCTGTCTCTATCTCTCCCTCCCTCTCTCAAAATCTCTCTCTACCTTGCTCCCCACCTCTCTCTACCTCTCTTTCTGTCTCTTTCTCTCTCCCTCTCTCTCACAATCTCTCTCTACCTCTCTTTCTGTCTCTATCTCTCCCTCCCTCTCTCATAATCTCTCTCTGTCTCTATTGCTCCATCCCTCTCTCACAATCTCTCTCTACCTCTCTTTCTGTCTCTATCTCTCCCTCCCTCTCTCATAATCTCTCTCTGTCTCTATTGCTCCCTCCCTCTCTCACAATCTCTCTCTACCTCTCTTTCTGTCTCTATCTCTCCCTCCCTC